>NW_028276073.1:477500-497500 GCF_052056855.1 Sturnus vulgaris | reverse complement strand
GCTCTTTTCCCCCGTCCGTGCTCCCCCGGCCCCGCCATCGGTTCTCGTCAGCCCTCTCACTCTCTCTCGCACTCGAGGGGGGGGGGGGGTTTGGTTTCGTTTTCTCTCGGCTCAAGCTCGAGCCGCACCGCCGCCCGGTGCTGCTCGCGGCCGGCACCCACGGGACGCTAAACTCGGACCAGGGCCAGCGCCGGCACCTCGCGTGGTTTTAAGGACACCTTGAGTGCTCACGGGGCCACGCGGCCATCACACAGCCTGGGACGGTAAAGATGTTCCTTCCCCGGCAAGCGGAAGGAGCGACACCTCGCCTGCGACGGGAAGCGAATTGGACAGGAGACCGCCCTGCTCGAGGGACCGGACACCACCGAGACTTCGCCCGGAGGAGCCGGCCCGCCGGGGGCCCTTTCCGACGCGACCCGAAAAGCCTCATCGATCGGACGGGGACAGAAAGAAAAGCAGCCGCGGGGCAACGGGGAGCCCCCGCGGCCGCGGGTTCCTGGGACAACGGCAACGGAGCAGGGCTCCAACATGCGTGCGAGCGGGACACGTCCCCGAGAGGCCCTCCCTTGGCGCCGCCGAGCCTCCCCGACGCTCCCTAGGCCCCCGACGCCGGCGGGCCGCTTGCAACCTTCGGGATCGATCACGCAGCAGAGGAAGAGAGCGGGGGGTGCCGCCACCCGCCCGCGGGCCGCAAGACAACGGAAAACGGAGCAGCTGCCACCGACCACGCCGCGGGCCACCGGCTTTCGCCCGCCTCGCAGCGATCGGCTTCCCACCCGGAAAAAAAGCCGGGGGGAAGGGCAAGCCACCGCACCAAAAAAAAAACTAAAAAAAAAAGCACGCCATGCGTCGCACGACCCGTGCTAGCCACGGGGGTCACGAGCCAGGGGTGGGGGCGAGAACGCGCCTCTCAACTCCTCCCGTAAAACCCCTCCAACCACCGGACATACGGTCTCTTTTCTCACTCGCCAACACAGCCAGCCCTTCTCTCTCGCCTTTCGCTTTCGCTTCGGTGGCGGCCCGTGACCCTTCGTCAGCGCGCGCTTCTCGGTGCCGCGGCTTAGGGCCGCGAGAGAAAAAGAACGGAGGCCGGGCGGGCACCCCCACACTGCCCCGCACACCGGCACGCTTTAATAAAAAAGAACGGAGCCGCTCGCAAAACCCAGCCCCCGCCGGCAACGGCAACCACGGCAGCCGGGGCAGGCCAGACACCACGGGCCGCCCCGGCACGGTGCCTCGATCGCGCCCGGCCGATACCGAGAAAGGGCGAGGCGCCGCCGCCCCGCCCACGACACACTCTCGGGGGCTCACTCGCTCGCTCGCTCTCTGTTGGGTTGCGGGGTCCGTCCTGGGGGGGGGGACACGGCCGGCCACCGCGGCCGACCGCCGCCCCGGAAAAATTCTGCCCGCTACACGCGGGTCCCCGGCTTAGGGCCGAGGAAGGGGGACGACTTCAACAACACACGGCAGGGCCGGACACTCCCGTCACCGAGCCCCCCTTCGCAGGCAAGCAAGCGAAGCCGAGAGGCGAGGCCACACGCCCCACTGCATGTCCCCCGCTGCCCTTTCGATACGGACACAACTCTGGCAACACAGGTCGGGAGCGGGAAACGAGGCGCAGCCAACCTCGGCCAAGCGAGCCACGCCCGGGGGGCTCTCGGGGAGGGGGGCCAGGGAAAGCCCGGGCAGGCTCAACACAACCCCGGGCCGGCCCCACAGAAATCCAGCCCCGGCTGCCGGCCACCAGCGTGCACCGGGACCGACAGCCGAAGAAATGCCGCACCCGGCGAGCGGGCGGGGCCCCGGCTTAAGGCCGGGCAGAAAAGGGGCGAGGCGCCGCCGCCTCGCCCGCCACCATCCCCGGGGGAGCGAGCGGGCGCCCGGCTCCCCGTTGTCACGAAACCGGCAGCAGCCGGGCCGGAGCGGGACACACTCGCGGCTTTCTCGCCCTCTCTCTGGGCCTTTTTCTCGCTTCTCCCCCGCCTGGAACAACGCAGCCTCGCCTGGGCCGGGGGAGCGCGGTGGCTCTCGGATCGCATCGCTCTCTCTGGGGGCTTTCTCGCTTCTCCCCCGGACTGAACACGCAGCCTCGGCCTGGGCCGGGGAGCGGCTCTCGGATCGCATCGGTCTCTCTGGGGGCTTTCTCGCTTCTCCCCCGACTGAGCACGCAGCCTCGCCTGGGCCGGGGAGCGGCTCTCGGATCGCATCGGTCTCTCTCTCTGGGCTAACCTGTCCCAGTCGAACTGGGTAAGACGGGAAGCCGGACGAAGCCACGCGACTCGCCCCGACATCGGCGGTGTTCTTCTGGCCCTGGCGACCGCACGCGCGTCCGCCCTTCTCCGCCACGGACACAGGCACGGCAACAGCCTGTGGGGATACGGCCCGTCACCTCGTTCCCATAATACGGACAGATGGGCCCGAAGCGGCGGAGGCCGGAAAGAGAACCGATGTACGTGACCGAGGGGGCGCAGTGGCGCACGCCGCCTTCTACGATGACATAGCCGGAGGCAGCGAGAAACAGCGACCCCTTGGAGTACTTCCAGGCCGGCAGCGGACAACAGGTCTACCAGCCATGAAACGGGCAACAGGTCTACCGACGGCTTGCTGCGGACAACAGGTCTACCCAGCCATGAAACGGGCAACAGGTCTACCAAGCTGCGGACACCAGGTCTACCCAGGGCATGCTGCGGACACCAGGTCTACCCACGGCTTGCTGCGGACAACAGGTCTACCCAGCTGCGGACACCAGGTCTACCCAGGGCATGAAAAGGGCAACAGGTCTACCAAGCTGCGGACACCAGGTCTACCCAGGGCATGCTGCGGACACCAGGTCTACCCACGGCTTGCTGCGGACAACAGGTCTACCCAGCCATGAAACGGGCAACAGGTCTACCAAGCTGCGGACACCAGGTCTACCCAGGGCATGCTGCGGACACCAGGTCTACCCACGGCTTGCTGCGGACACCAGGTCTACCCACGGCTTGCTGCGGACACCAGGTCTACCCAGCCATGAAACGGGCAACAGGTCTACCAAGCTGCGGACACCAGGTCTACCCAGGGCATGCTGCGGACACCAGGTCTACCCACGGCTTGCTGCGGACACCAGGTCTACCCAGCCATGAAACGGGCAACAGGTCTACCAAGCTGCGGACACCAGGTCTACCCAGGGCATGCTGCGGACAACAGGTCTACCCAGCCATGAAACGGGCAACAGGTCTACTCACGGCTTGCTGCGGACACCAGGTCTACCCAGCCATGAAACGGGCAACAGGTCTACCAAGCTGCGGACACCAGGTCTACCCAGGGCATGCTGCGGACACCAGGTCTACCCACTCAATGCTGCGGACAACAGGTCTACCCAGGCATGAATCGGGCAACAGGTCTACCAAGCTCCGGACACCAGGTCTACCCACGGCTTGCTGCGGACACCAGGTCTACCCAGCCATGAAACGGGCAACAGGTCTACCAAGCTGCGGACACCAGGTCTACCCAGGGCATGCTGCGGACACCAGGTCTACCCAGCCATGAAACGGGCAACAGGTCTACTCACGGCTTGCTGCGGACACCAGGTCTACCCAGCCATGAAACGGGCAACAGGTCTACCAAGCTGCGGACACCAGGTCTACCCAGGGCATGCTGCGGACACCAGGTCTACCCAGCCATGAAACGGGCAACAGGTCTACTCACGGCTTGCTGCGGACACCAGGTCTACCCAGCCATGAAACGGGCAACAGGTCTACCAAGCTGCGGACACCAGGTCTACCCAGGGCATGCTGCGGACACCAGGTCTACCCAGGGCATGCTGCGGACAACAGGTCTACCCAGGCATGAATCGGGCAACAGGTCTACCAAGCTCCGGACACCAGGTCTACCCACGGCTTGCTGCGGACACCAGGTCTACCCAGCCATGAAACGGGCAACAGGTCTACCAAGCTGCGGACACCAGGTCTACCCAGGGCATGCTGCGGACACCAGGTCTACCCAGCCATGAAACGGGCAACAGGTCTACTCACGGCTTGCTGCGGACACCAGGTCTACCCAGCCATGAAACGGGCAACAGGTCTACCAAGCTGCGGACACCAGGTCTACCCAGGGCATGCTGCGGACACCAGGTCTACCCACGGCTTGCTGCGGACACCAGGTCTACCCAGCCATGAAACGGGCAACAGGTCTACCCAGCTGCGGACACCAGGTCTACCCAGGGCATGCTGCGGACACCAGGTCTACCCAGCCATGAAACGGGCAACAGGTCTACTCACGGCTTGCAGCGGACAACAGGTCTACCCAGCCATGAAACGGGCAACAGGTCTACCAAGCTGCGGACACCAGGTCTACCCAGGGCATGCTGCGGACACCAGGTCTACCCACGGCTTGCTGCGGACAACAGGTCTACCCAGGCATGAAACGGGCAACAGGTCTACCAAGCTGCGGACACCAGGTCTACCCAGGGCATGCTGCGGACACCAGGTCTACCCAGCCATGAAACGGGCAACAGGTCTACTCACGGCTTGCTGCGGACACCAGGTCTACCCAGCCATGAAACGGGCAACAGGTCTACCAAGCTGCGGACACCAGGTCTACCCAGGGCATGCTGCGGACACCAGGTCTACCCAGCCATGAAACGGGCAACAGGTCTACTCACGGCTTGCTGCGGACACCAGGTCTACCCAGCCATGAAACGGGCAACAGGTCTACCAAGCTGCGGACACCAGGTCTACCCAGGGCATGCTGCGGACACCAGGTCTACCCAGGGCATGCTGCGGACAACAGGTCTACCCAGGCATGAATCGGGCAACAGGTCTACCAAGCTCCGGACACCAGGTCTACCCACGGCTTGCTGCGGACACCAGGTCTACCCAGCCATGAAACGGGCAACAGGTCTACCAAGCTGCGGACACCAGGTCTACCCAGGGCATGCTGCGGACACCAGGTCTACCCAGCCATGAAACGGGCAACAGGTCTACTCACGGCTTGCTGCGGACACCAGGTCTACCCAGCCATGAAACGGGCAACAGGTCTACCAAGCTGCGGACACCAGGTCTACCCAGGGCATGCTGCGGACACCAGGTCTACCCACGGCTTGCTGCGGACACCAGGTCTACCCAGCCATGAAACGGGCAACAGGTCTACCCAGCTGCGGACACCAGGTCTACCCAGGGCATGCTGCGGACACCAGGTCTACCCAGCCATGAAACGGGCAACAGGTCTACTCACGGCTTGCTGCGGACAACAGGTCTACCCAGCCATGAAACGGGCAACAGGTCTACCAAGCTGCGGACACCAGGTCTACCCAGGGCATGCTGCGGACACCAGGTCTACCCACGGCTTGCTGCGGACAACAGGTCTACCCAGGCATGAAACGGGCAACAGGTCTACCAAGCTGCGGACACCAGGTCTACCCAGGGCATGCTGCGGACACCAGGTCTACCCACGGCTTGCTGCGGACACCAGGTCTACCAACTCAATGCTGCGGACAACAGGTCTACCCAGCCATGAAACGGGCAACAGGTCTACCAAGCTGCGGACACCAGGTCTACCCACGGCTTGCTGCGGACACCAGGTCTACCCAGCCATGAAACGGGCAACAGGTCTACCAAGCTGCGGACACCAGGTCTACCCAGGGCATGCTGCGGACACCAGGTCTACCCACGGCTTGCTGCGGACAACAGGTCTACCCAGCCATGAATCGGGCAACAGGTCTACCAAGCTGCGGACACCAGGTCTACCCACGGCTTGCTGCGGACACCAGGTCTACCCAGCCATGAAACGGGCACCAGGTCTACTCACGGCTTGCTGCGGACACCAGGTCTACCCAGCCATGAAACGGGCAACAGGTCTACCAAGCTGCGGACACCAGGTCTACCCAGCCATGAAACGGGCAACAGGTCTACCAACTCAATGCTGCGGACAACAGGTCTACCCAGCCATGAAACGGGCAACAGGTCTACCAAGCTGCGGACACCAGGTCTACCCACGGCTTGCTGCGGACACCAGGTCTACCAACTCAATGCTGCGGACACCAGGTCTACCCAGCCATGAAACGGGCAACAGGTCTACCAAGCTGCGGACACCAGGTCTACCCACGGCTTGCTGCGGACAACAGGTCTACCCAGGCATGAATCGGGCAACAGGTCTACCAAGCTGCGGACACCAGGTCTACCCACGGCTTGCTGCGGACAACAGGTCTACCCAGCCATGAAACGGGCAACAGGTCTACCAAGCTGCGGACACCAGGTCTACCCAGGGCATGCTGCGGACACCAGGTCTACCCAGCCATGAAACGGGCAACAGGTCTACTCACGGCTTGCTGCGGACACCAGGTCTACCCAGCCATGAAACGGGCAACAGGTCTACCAAGCTGCGGACACCAGGTCTACCCAGGGCATGCTGCGGACACCAGGTCTACCCAGTCATGAAACGGGCAACAGGTCTACTCACGGCTTGCTGCGGACAACAGGTCTACCCAGCCATGAAACGGGCAACAGGTCTACCAAGCTGCGGACAACAGGTCTACCCAGGGCATGCTGCGGACACCAGGTCTACCCACTCAATGCTGCGGACAACAGGTCTACCCAGGCATGAATCGGGCAACAGGTCTACCAAGCTCCGGACACCAGGTCTACCCACGGCTTGCTGCGGACAACAGGTCTACCCAGCCATGAAACGGGCAACAGGTCTACCAAGCTGCGGACACCAGGTCTACCCAGGGCATGCTGCGGACACCAGGTCTACCCAGCCATGAAACGGGCAACAGGTCTACTCACGGCTTGCTGCGGACAACAGGTCTACCCAGCCATGAAACGGGCAACAGGTCTACCAAGCTGCGGACACCAGGTCTACCCAGGGCATGCTGCGGACACCAGGTCTACCCACTCAATGCTGCGGACAACAGGTCTACCCAGGCATGAATCGGGCAACAGGTCTACCAAGCTCCGGACACCAGGTCTACCCACGGCTTGCTGCGGACAACAGGTCTACCCAGCCATGAAACGGGCAACAGGTCTACCAAGCTGCGGACACCAGGTCTACCCAGGGCATGCTGCGGACACCAGGTCTACCCAGCCATGAAACGGGCAACAGGTCTACTCACGGCTTGCTGCGGACACCAGGTCTACCCAGCCATGAAACGGGCAACAGGTCTACCAAGCTGCGGACACCAGGTCTACCCAGGGCATGCTGCGGACACCAGGTCTACCCACTCAATGCTGCGGACAACAGGTCTACCCAGGCATGAATCGGGCAACAGGTCTACCAAGCTCCGGACACCAGGTCTACCCACGGCTTGCTGCGGACACCAGGTCTACCCAGCCATGAAACGGGCAACAGGTCTACCAAGCTGCGGACACCAGGTCTACCCAGGGCATGCTGCGGACACCAGGTCTACCCAGCCATGAAACGGGCAACAGGTCTACTCACGGCTTGCTGCGGACACCAGGTCTACCCAGCCATGAAACGGGCAACAGGTCTACCAAGCTGCGGACACCAGGTCTACCCAGGGCATGCTGCGGACACCAGGTCTACCCAGCCATGAAACGGGCAACAGGTCTACTCACGGCTTGCTGCGGACACCAGGTCTACCCAGCCATGAAACGGGCAACAGGTCTACCAAGCTGCGGACACCAGGTCTACCCAGGGCATGCTGCGGACACCAGGTCTACCCAGGGCATGCTGCGGACAACAGGTCTACCCAGGCATGAATCGGGCAACAGGTCTACCAAGCTCCGGACACCAGGTCTACCCACGGCTTGCTGCGGACACCAGGTCTACCCAGCCATGAAACGGGCAACAGGTCTACCAAGCTGCGGACACCAGGTCTACCCAGGGCATGCTGCGGACACCAGGTCTACCCAGCCATGAAACGGGCAACAGGTCTACTCACGGCTTGCTGCGGACACCAGGTCTACCCAGCCATGAAACGGGCAACAGGTCTACCAAGCTGCGGACACCAGGTCTACCCAGGGCATGCTGCGGACACCAGGTCTACCCAGCCATGAAACGGGCAACAGGTCTACTCACGGCTTGCTGCGGACACCAGGTCTACCCAGCCATGAAACGGGCAACAGGTCTACCAAGCTGCGGACACCAGGTCTACCCAGGGCATGCTGCGGACACCAGGTCTACCCAGGGCATGCTGCGGACAACAGGTCTACCCAGGCATGAATCGGGCAACAGGTCTACCAAGCTGCGGACACCAGGTCTACCCAGGGCATGCTGCGGACACCAGGTCTACCCAGCCATGAAACGGGCAACAGGTCTACCAAGCTGCGGACAACAGGTCTACCCAGGGCATGCTGCGGACACCAGGTCTACCCAGCCATGAAACGGGCAACAGGTCTACTCACGGCTTGCTGCGGACACCAGGTCTACCCAGCCATGAAACGGGCAACAGGTCTACCAAGCTGCGGACACCAGGTCTACCCAGGGCATGCTGCGGACACCAGGTCTACCCAGCCATGAAACGGGCAACAGGTCTACTCACGTCTTGCTGCGGACACCAGGTCTACCCAGCCATGAAACGGGCAACAGGTCTACCAAGCTGCGGACACCAGGTCTACTCACGGCTTGCTGCGGACACCAGGTCTACCCAGCCATGAAACGGGCAACAGGTCTACTCACGGCTTGCTGCGGACACCAGGTCTACCCAGCCATGAAACGGGCAACAGGTCTACCAAGCTGCGGACAACAGGTCTACCCAGGGCATGCTGCGGACAACAGGTCTACCCAGCCATGAAACGGGCAACAGGTCTACTCACGGCTTGCTGCGGACACCAGGTCTACCCAGCCATGAAACGGGCAACAGGTCTACCAAGCTGCGGACACCAGGTCTACCCAGGGCATGCTGCGGACACCAGGTCTACCCACGGCTTGCTGCGGACACCAGGTCTACCCAGCCATGAAACGGGCAACAGGTCTACCAAGCTGCGGACACCAGGTCTACCCAGGGCATGCTGCGGACACCAGGTCTACCCACGGCTTGCTGCGGACAACAGGTCTACCCAGCCATGAAACGGGCAACAGGTCTACCAAGCTGCGGACACCAGGTCTACCCAGGGCATGCTGCGGACACCAGGTCTACCCAGCCATGAAACGGGCAACAGGTCTACTCACGGCTTGCTGCGGACAACAGGTCTACCAAGCCATGAAACGGGCAACAGGTCTACCAAGCTGCGGACACCAGGTCTACCCAGGGCATGCTGCGGACACCAGGTCTACCCACTCAATGCTGCGGACAACAGGTCTACCCAGGCATGAATCGGGCAACAGGTCTACCAAGCTCCGGACACCAGGTCTACCCACGGCTTGCTGCGGACACCAGGTCTACCCAGCCATGAAACGGGCAACAGGTCTACCAAGCTGCGGACACCAGGTCTACCCAGGGCATGCTGCGGACACCAGGTCTACCCAGCCATGAAACGGGCAACAGGTCTACCAAGCTGCGGACACCAGGTCTACCCAGGGCATGCTGCGGACACCAGGTCTACCCAGGGCATGCTGCGGACAACAGGTCTACCCAGGCATGAATCGGGCAACAGGTCTACCAAGCTCCGGACACCAGGTCTACCCACGGCTTGCTGCGGACACCAGGTCTACCCAGCCATGAAACGGGCAACAGGTCTACCAAGCTGCGGACACCAGGTCTACCCAGGGCATGCTGCGGACACCAGGTCTACCCAGCCATGAAACGGGCAACAGGTCTACTCACGGCTTGCTGCGGACACCAGGTCTACCCAGCCATGAAACGGGCAACAGGTCTACCAAGCTGCGGACACCAGGTCTACCCAGGGCATGCTGCGGACACCAGGTCTACCCAGCCATGAAACGGGCAACAGGTCTACTCACGGCTTGCTGCGGACACCAGGTCTACCCAGCCATGAAACGGGCAACAGGTCTACCAAGCTGCGGACACCAGGTCTACCCAGGGCATGCTGCGGACACCAGGTCTACCCAGGGCATGCTGCGGACAACAGGTCTACCCAGGCATGAATCGGGCAACAGGTCTACCAAGCTGCGGACACCAGGTCTACCCAGGGCATGCTGCGGACACCAGGTCTACCCAGCCATGAAACGGGCAACAGGTCTACCAAGCTGCGGACACCAGGTCTACCCAGGGCATGCTGCGGACACCAGGTCTACCCAGCCATGAAACGGGCAACAGGTCTACTCACGGCTTGCTGCGGACACCAGGTCTACCCAGCCATGAAACGGGCAACAGGTCTACCAAGCTGCGGACACCAGGTCTACCCAGGGCATGCTGCGGACACCAGGTCTACCCAGCCATGAAACGGGCAACAGGTCTACTCACGTCTTGCTGCGGACACCAGGTCTACCCAGCCATGAAACGGGCAACAGGTCTACCAAGCTGCGGACACCAGGTCTACTCACGGCTTGCTGCGGACACCAGGTCTACCCAGCCATGAAACGGGCAACAGGTCTACTCACGGCTTGCTGCGGACACCAGGTCTACCCAGCCATGAAACGGGCAACAGGTCTACCAAGCTGCGGACAACAGGTCTACCCAGGGCATGCTGCGGACAACAGGTCTACCCAGCCATGAAACGGGCAACAGGTCTACTCACGGCTTGCTGCGGACACCAGGTCTACCCAGCCATGAAACGGGCAACAGGTCTACCAAGCTGCGGACACCAGGTCTACCCAGGGCATGCTGCGGACACCAGGTCTACCCACGGCTTGCTGCGGACACCAGGTCTACCCAGCCATGAAACGGGCAACAGGTCTACCAAGCTGCGGACACCAGGTCTACCCAGGGCATGCTGCGGACACCAGGTCTACCCACGGCTTGCTGCGGACAACAAGTCTACCCAGCCATGAAACGGGCAACAGGTCTACCAAGCTGCGGACACCAGGTCTACCCAGGGCATGCTGCGGACAACAGGTCTACCCAGCCATGAAACGGGCAACAGGTCTACTCACGGCTTGCTGCGGACACCAGGTCTACCCAGCCATGAAACGGGCAACAGGTCTACCAAGCTGCGGACACCAGGTCTACCCAGGGCATGCTGCGGACACCAGGTCTACCAACTCAATGCTGCGGACAACAGGTCTACCCAGCCATGAATCGGGCAACAGGTCTACCAAGCTGCGGACACCAGGTCTACCCACGGCTTGCTGCGGACACCAGGTCTACCCAGCCATGAAACGGGCAACAGGTCTACCAAGCTGCGGACACCAGGTCTACCCAGGGCATGCTGCGGACACCAGGTCTACCCAGCCATGAAACGGGCAACAGGTCTACTCACGGCTTGCTGCGGACAACAGGTCTACCCAGCCATGAAACGGGCAACAGGTCTACCAAGCTGCGGACACCAGGTCTACCCAGGGCATGCTGCGGACACCAGGTCTACCCACGGCTTGCTGCGGACAACAGGTCTACCCAGGCATGAATCGGGCAACAGGTCTACCAAGCTGCGGACACCAGGTCTACCCAGGGCATGCTGCGGACACCAGGTCTACCCACGGCTTGCTGCGGACAACAGGTCTACCCAGCCATGAATCGGGCAACAGGTCTACCAAGCTCCGGACACCAGGTCTACCCACGGCTTGCTGCGGACACCAGGTCTACCCAGCCATGAAACGGGCAACAGGTCTACCAAGCTGCGGACACCAGGTCTACCCAGCCATGAAACGGGCAACAGGTCTACCAACTCAATGCTGCGGACAACAGGTCTACCCAGCCATGAAACGGGCAACAGGTCTACCAAGCTGCGGACACCAGGTCTACCCACGGCTTGCTGCGGACACCAGGTCTACCCAGCCATGAAACGGGCAACAGGTCTACCAAGCTGCGGACACCAGGTCTACCCAGGGCATGCTGCGGACAACAGGTCTACCCAGCCATGAAACGGGCAACAGGTCTACTCACGGCTTGCTGCGGACAACAGGTCTACCCAGCCATGAAACGGGCAACAGGTCTACCAAGCTGCGGACAACAGGTCTACCCAGGGCATGCTGCGGACACCAGGTCTACCCAGCCATGAAACGGGCAACAGGTCTACTCACGGCTTGCTGCGGACACCAGGTCTACCCAGCCATGAATCGGGCAACAGGTCTACCAAGCTGCGGACAACAGGTCTACCCAGCCATGAAACGGGCAACAGGTCTACCATCTCAATGCTGCGGACACCAGGTCTACCCAGCCATGAAACGGGCAACAGGTCTACCAAGCTGCGGACACCAGGTCTACCCAGGGTATGTAGCGGACACCAGGTCTACCAACTCAATGCTGCGGACAACAGGTCTACCCAGCCATGAAACGGGCAACAGGTCTACCAAGCTGCGGACACCAGGTCTACCCACGGCTTGCTGCGGACACCAGGTCTACCCAGCCATGAAACGGGCAGCAGGTCTACCCACGGCTTGCTGCGGACACCAGGTCTACCCAGCCATGAAACGGGCAACAGGTCTACCAAGCTGCGGACACCAGGTCTACCCAGGGCATGCTGCGGACAACAGGTCTACCCAGCCATGAAACGGGCAACAGGTCTACTCACGGCTTGCTGCGGACACCAGGTCTACCCAGCCATGAAACGGGCAACAGGTCTACCAAGCTGCGGACACCAGGTCTACCCAGGGCATGCTGCGGACACCAGGTCTACCCAGCCATGAAACGGGCAACAGGTCTACTCACGGCTTGCTGCGGACACCAGGTCTACCCAGCCATGAAACGGGCAACAGGTCTACCAAGCTGCGGACACCAGGTCTACCCAGCTATGAAACGGGCAACAGGTCTACCAAGCTGCGGACACCAGGTCTACCCAGGGCATGCTGCGGACACCAGGTCTACCAACTCAATGCTGCGGACAACAGGTCTACCCAGCCATGAATCGGGCAACAGGTCTACCAAGCTGCGGACACCAGGTCTACCCACGGCTTGCTGCGGACAACAGGTCTACCCAGCCATGAAACGGGCAACAGGTCTACCAAGCTGCGGACACCAGGTCTACCCAGGGCATGCTGCGGACACCAGGTCTACCCAGCCATGAAACGGGCAACAGGTCTACCAAGCTGCGGACACCAGGTCTACCCAGGGCATGCTGCGGACACCAGGTCTACCAACTCAATGCTGCGGACAACAGGTCTACCCAGCCATGAAACGGGCAACAGGTCTACCAAGCTGCGGACACCAGGTCTACCCAGGGCATGCTGCGGACACCAGGTCTACCAACTCAATGCTGCGGACACCAGGTCTACCCAGCCATGAATCGGGCAACAGGTCTACCAAGCTGCGGACACCAGGTCTACCCAGGGCATGCTGCGGACACCAGGTCTACCCAGCCATGAAACGGGCAACAGGTCTACTCACGGCTTGCTGCGGACAACAGGTCTACCCAGCCATGAAACGGGCAACAGGTCTACCAAGCTGCGGACACCAGGTCTACCCAGGGCATGCTGCGGACACCAGGTCTACCCACTCAATGCTGCGGACAACAGGTCTACCCAGGCATGAATCGGGCAACAGGTCTACCAAGCTGCGGACACCAGGTCTACCCAGGGCATGCTGCGGACACCAGGTTTACCCACGGCTTGCTGCGGACAACAGGTCTACCCAGGCATGAATCGGGCAACAGGTCTACCAAGCTCCGGACACCAGGTCTACCCACGGCTTGCTGCGGACACCAGGTCTACCCAGCCATGAAACGGGCAACAGGTCTACCAAGCTGCGGACACCAGGTCTACCCAGCCATGAAACGGGCAACAGGTCTACCAACTCAATGCTGCGGACAACAGGTCTACCCAGCCATGAAACGGGCAACAGGTCTACCAAGCTGCGGACACCAGGTCTACCCACGGCTTGCTGCGGACACCAGGTCTACCCAGCCATGAAACGGGCAACAGGTCTACCAAGCTGCGGACACCAGGTCTACCCAGGGCATGCTGCGGACAACAGGTCTACCCAGCCATGAAACGGGCAACAGGTCTACTCACGGCTTGCTGCGGACACCAGGTCTACCCAGCCATGAAACGGGCAACAGGTCTACCAAGCTGCGGACAACAGGTCTACCCAGGGCATGCTGCGGACACCAGGTCTACCCAGCCATGAAACGGGCAACAGGTCTACTCACGGCTTGCTGCGGACACCAGGTCTACCCAGCCATGAATCGGGCAACAGGTCTACCAAGCTGCGGACAACAGGTCTACCCAGCCATGAAACGGGCAACAGGTCTACCATCTCAATGCTGCGGACACCAGGTCTACCCAGCCATGAAACGGGCAACAGGTCTACCAAGCTGCGGACACCAGGTCTACCCAGGGTATGTAGCGGACACCAGGTCTACCAACTCAATGCTGCGGACAACAGGTCTACCCAGCCATGAAACGGGCAACAGGTCTACCAAGCTGCGGACACCAGGTCTACCCACGGCTTGCTGCGGACACCAGGTCTACCCAGCCATGAAACGGGCAGCAGGTCTACCCACGGCTTGCTGCGGACACCAGGTCTACCCAGCCATGAAACGGGCAACAGGTCTACCAAGCTGCGGACACCAGGTCTACCCAGGGCATGCTGCGGACAACAGGTCTACCCAGCCATGAAACGGGCAACAGGTCTACTCACGGCTTGCTGCGGACAACAGGTCTACCCAGCCATGAAACGGGCAACAGGTCTACCAAGCTGCGGACACCAGGTCTACCCAGGGCATGCTGCGGACACCAGGTC
The DNA here is from genome assembly GCF_052056855.1 of Sturnus vulgaris. NCBI lineage: Eukaryota > Metazoa > Chordata > Aves > Passeriformes > Sturnidae > Sturnus > Sturnus vulgaris. The sequence continues at coordinate 482,826 of NW_028276073.1, read as the reverse complement.
TACCCAGCCATGAAACGGGCAACAGGTCTACTCACGGCTTGCTGCGGACACCAGGTCTACCCAGCCATGAAACGGGCAACAGGTCTACCAAGCTGCGGACACCAGGTCTACCCAGCTATGAAACGGGCAACAGGTCTACCAAGCTGCGGACACCAGGTCTACCCAGGGCATGCTGCGGACACCAGGTCTACCCACTCAATGCTGCGGACAACAGGTCTACCCAGGCATGAATCGGGCAACAGGTCTACCAAGCTCCGGACACCAGGTCTACCCACGGCTTGCTGCGGACACCAGGTCTACCCAGCCATGAAACGGGCAACAGGTCTACCAAGCTGCGGACACCAGGTCTACCCAGGTCATGCTGCGGACACCAGGTCTACCCAGCCATGAAACGGGCAACAGGTCTACTCACGGCTTGCTGCGGACACCAGGTCTACCCAGCCATGAAACGGGCAACAGGTCTACCAAGCTGCGGACACCAGGTCTACCCAGGGCATGCTGCGGACACCAGGTCTACCAACTCAATGCTGCGGACAACAGGTCTACCCAGCCATGAAACGGGCAACAGGTCTACCAAGCTGCGGACACCAGGTCTACCCAGGGCATGCTGCGGACACCAGGTCTACCAACTCAATGCTGCGGACAACAGGTCTACCCAGCCATGAATCGGGCAACAGGTCTACCAAGCTGCGGACACCAGGTCTACCCACGGCTTGCTGCGGACACCAGGTCTACCCAGCCATGAAACGGGCAACAGGTCTACCAAGCTGCGGACACCAGGTCTACCCAGGGCATGCTGCGGACACCAGGTCTACCCACGGCTTGCTGCGGACAACAGGTCTACCCACGGCTTGCTGCGGACAACAGGTCTACCCACTCCAAGCTGCGGACACCAGGTCTAACTACTCCATTACGCGGACAACAGGTCTACCCACTCCATGCGGCGGACAACATGTCTACCCGCTCCATGCTGCGGACACCAGGTCTGCCCACGCCGTGATGCGGACCACAGGTCTACCTTCGCCATGCTGCACGCAGCCCGGGTCGCACCGGAGCTAGGTAGACCCGGTCGCCGCGGCCGTCGCAGCGCCCTCGCCCTCGACGGCGGACCCACGCCGCCGGTCCCGGAGGCGGGTAGACCTGGTCGCCGCGGCCACGGCGGCCGCCCATCCCGGAGCCCAGTAGACCTGGCCGCCGCGGGACCGGCCAAGTTTCCCGGAGTCGTGTAGACCTGGTCGTCGCGGCCACGGCCGCCGCCGCTGCGCCTTCGCCGGCGACGGCGGTCCCACGCCACCGGCCCCGGAGCCGCGTCGACCTGGCCGCCGCGGGACGGGCCACGTTTCGCGGATCCGGGTAGACGAGGCATCCTTGTACCATCTCGGAGCCGGGGAAACCCCACAGCCTCTTAACGCTCCGGAGCCCAAGTGCTCCAGCAGCCTTGCCCCGCCCGGCAGAATCGATTTCAAGACCAAGACATATTTTCGACAACATTTTATTTCATCATTTCATTTCATTTCTTTTCATTTCATTTTATTATTTTATTTTATTTCGTTTTGTTTTGTTTTGTTTTGTTTTGTTTTGATTTGATTTGATTTGTTTCATTTCCTCTTTGCCTTTTTTGAATGATTGCCTCTTCTATTTACTCGGAAAGAAAATCTTTTCCGGAAAACAAAACTCTTGCCAAATCTTATTTGTGATCCCTTTGGGCCCACAGCCGAGCTGACGGAGGGCCTGTGCCCGGTTCTCGCCCTGCTGACACACTGACCCCCCCAAACGGCGTCCTCCCTACCCCACGCCTCCTCCCCCGTCCCCCAGAGACCCTACCTACAGAGCCCCCCCCCCCCCACAAAACAGAACCTCACGGGCCGCAGCACAGCCAGGGGAAGCACGTACGTGCAGCGAAACTCGGCCCAAAGCCGCCGCGCCCTGGCACAACTCGCCCTGCCCCTTCCCGCCCCACGGAGGCGGCTGCATCGAGGCGACCGGCGCCGCCGTCGGCAAGCGGGTGGCCGCTTTCGGGCCGGTTCTTCCGCGGAAGGTCTGCAGAGCTCTTGGGGCCTCGGCGCGGGTTTGGGGGGCCGTGAGGGCTCGCTGTCGAGGCGCCCGGGGCCGGCACGAAGCCGCCTGCCCTCTCCCTGTCCCTGCCCCGTCTTCCGCAGCCACCCATTAACGCTGGGGGCGAGCCCGCCCTCCGCCATCAACCTCCCATGCAGCGCTTTCAGACTTTCCCCGCCCCTGCCCATTGTCGGCTGGGGGCGCCCTGCCCCCCGCCGTCAGCCTCCCTGGCAGCGCTTTCAGACTCTCTCGGGCCCCTGCCCATTGTCGGCTGGGGGCGCCCCGCCCCCCGCCCTCAGCCTCCCTGGCAGCGCTTTCAGACTGCCTCGGGCCCTGCCCATTGTCGGTTGGGGGCGCCCCGCCCCCCGCCCTCAGCCTCCCTGGCAGCGCTTTCAGACGGTCTCGTGCCCTGCCCATTGTCGGTTGGGGGCGACCCCGCCCTCCGCCATCAGCCTCCCTGGCAGCGCTTTCAGACTGCCTCGGGCCCTGCCCATTGTCGGTTGGGGGCGACCCCGCCCTCCGCCATCAGCCTCCCTGGCAGCACTTTCAGCCTCTTCCTGCCCCCGCCCACGGTCCCACCGGGCAGTTTACACGGCGGCGGCGGGAGGCTGATGCCGAGGTCGGCAGGCGGAGAGCCTGGTGCACAAGCAGGGATGGCGGCGGGATGATTGGCGCCGTCTGTCCCTGGTCAAAGAAGCTCTCTGTTCAGCTTTCTCGGAGCCTTTTGCTTTGGTGGCGTTCCTTCCTCCTCCGCCCCGGCGCCGCTCAAGCCTGCGGCAGGGCGGCAGCGCGGCGGGTGGGCGGCCGGGGGGAGGGGGGAGGGGGGGGGGAGGGAGGGAGCGCGCGAGCGAGCGAGCGAGCGAGCGCGCTGCAGAAATGAAGCCCGGAGCAGGGCCGCGGTCCATTCGAGCACGGGGAGGGGGCGCGACAACGCTGCCTGCTCCTGTCGGGGAGCGCTTGGGGAAGTGGGGTGCCGGCACCATGACGGCGGAGCGGACAGGGGCCGCGGCTGGGGAAGAGGCCGGCGGAGCTCGCCAGTGGATGCTGGCGCACGGAGCCGGCAGGGACACCTGGGCACGGCTGGGACCGAAAGTCGCCCGCCTTCACGCCCCGCCTTTCGCCGGGGGGAAGAAGACGCGAGAGCAGGGCTGCCTGCTGGGCTGCCAGTGCCCGCGGTCATGCCGGACGTGCAGGCCGACCGCCGAAGGCGTGCTCGCCGCTGCAGAGACGACAAGGGGGCCGCGCGTCCGATGGAAGAGACGGGGCGCCATCGCGCGGCGGCCGGGCTGCAAGGCCGGCCGACGGTAACAGGACTACCACGCCGCGGGCGGCCAGAGACAAAGACCGGCCGAGGGCAACAGGTCTACCCAGCATTATGCCGGCCGGTACCAGGGCCGGCCGAGGGCAACAGGTCTACCCAGCATTAGGCCAGCCGGAAAGACGGCCGGCAGAGGGCAACAGGTCTACCCAGCATTCGGCCGTCAGGTAACACTGCCGGCCGAGGGCAACAGGTCTACCCAGCATTCGGCTGGCCGGTAACACGGCGGGCCGAGGGCAACAGGTCTACCCAGCATTAGGCCGGCCGGTAACACTGCCGGCCGAGGGCAACAGGTCTACCCAGCATTAGGCCGCCACGTCCAAAGGCCGGCCGAGGGCAACAGGTCTACCCAGCATTCGGCCGCCACGTCCAAAGGCCGGCCGAGGGCAACAGGTCTACCCAGCATTCGGCCGCCACGTCCAAAGGCCGGCCGAGGGCAACAGGTCTACCCAGCATTCGGCCGCCACGTCCAAAGGCCGGCCGAGGGCAACAGGTCTACCCAGCATTCGGCCGCCACGTCCAAAGGCCGGCCGAGGGCAACAGGTCTACCCAGCATTCGGCCGCCACGTCCAAAGGCCGGCCGAGGGCAACAGGTCTACCCAGCATTCGGCCGCCACGTCCAAAGGCCGGCCGAGGGCAACAGGTCTACCCAGCATTCGGCCGTCAGGTACAAAGGCCGGCCGAGGGCAACAGGTCTACCCAGCATTAGGCTGCCACGTACAAAGGCCGGCCGAGGGCAACAGGTCTACCCAGCATTCGGCCGTCAGGTACAAAGGCCGGCCGAGGGCAACAGGTCTACCCAGCATTAGGCCGGCCGGTAACACTGCCGGCCGAGGGCAACAGGTCTACCCAGCATTAGGCCGCCACGTCCAAAGGCCGGCCGAGGGCAACAGGTCTAACCAGCATTAGGCCGGCCGGCAGAGGGCAACAGGTCTACCCAGCATTCGGCCGTCAGGTACAAAGGCCGGCCGAGGGCAACAGGTCTACCCAGCATTAGGCCGGCCGGTAACACTGCCGGCCGAGGGCAACAGGTCTACCCAGCATTAGGCCGCCACGTCCAAAGGCCGGCCGAGGGCAAGAGGTCTACCCAGCATTAGGCCGCCACGTCCAAAGGCCGGCCGAGGGCAACAGGTCTACCCAGCATTAGGCCGCCACGTCCAAAGGCCGGCCGAGGGCAACAGGTCTACCCAGCATTCGGCCGTCAGGTACAAAGGCCGGCCGAGGGCAACAGGTCTACCCAGCATTCGGCCGCCACGTCCAAAGGCCGGCCGAGGGCAACAGGTCTACCCAGCATTAGGCCGCCACGTCCAAAGGCCGGCCGAGGGCAACAGGTCTACCCAGCATTAGGCCGCCACGTCCAAAGGCCGGCCGAGGGCAACAGGTCTACCCAGCATTAGGCCGGCCGGCCGAGGGCAACAGGTCTACCCAGCATTCGGCCGTCAGGTACAAAGGCCGGCCGAGGGCAACAGGTCTACCCAGCATTAGGCCGCCACGTCCAAAGGCCGGCCGAGGGCAACAGGTCTACCCAGCATTAGGCCGCCACGTCCAAAGGCCGGCCGAGGGCAACAGGTCTACCCAGCATTAGGCCGCCACATCCAAAGGCCGGCCGAGGGCAACAGGTCTACCCAGCATTAGGCCGGCCGGCAGAGGGCAACAGGTCTACCCAGCATTCGGCCGTCAGGTACAAAGGCCGGCCGAGGGCAACAGGTCTACCCAGCATTCGGCCGCCACGTCCAAAGGCCGGCCGAGGGCAACAGGTCTACCCAGCATTAGGCCGCCACGTCCAAAGGCCGGCCGAGGGCAACAGGTCTACCCAGCATTAGGCCGCCACGTCCAAAGGCCGGCCGAGGGCAACAGGTCTACCCAGCATTAGGCCGGCCGGCCGAGGGCAACAGGTCTACCCAGCATTCGGCCGTCAGGTACAAAGGCCGGCCGAGGGCAACAGGTCTACCC
>NW_028276073.1:467500-470000 GCF_052056855.1 Sturnus vulgaris | reverse complement strand
CGCGCGCGCGCGGCAGCACGGCACGGTACCCCCGCGGTACCCACCCGCAGACAGCCGCCCGCACGGGGGGGAGAGCCCGGGGGCGAGGCCCGCGCCTCGCCTCCCTCTCGGCCCTCTCGCTCTCTCGTCTCTCTCGCACGGCCCACGGCGGCGTCTTCGACGCCGACTCTCGCTCTCCCCGGCCACCGCCACCGCACCGCGGCACGGCCCCGGCAAGGACGAGCTCCGCCCCAGCGGCTCGTTCCGGGAGCGGGGAGCTACGGAGCGCTCCCCGAGTCTGCATTTAGGGGGACGAAGGCCCTGCGCGGCGACGACGACGACGACGTCGACGTCGACCGCGGGCAACGGGCCTGCGAGGCAACCCCAGCCGCGCCGCCGGGGTGGCCCCCCCGGACGGCGATTGATCGTCAAGCGACGCTCAGACAGGCGTAGCCCCGGGAGGAACCCGGGGCCGCAAGTGCGTTCGAAGTGTCGATGATCAATGTGTCCTGCAATTCACATTAATTCTCGCAGCTAGCTGCGTTCTTCATCGACGCACGAGCCGAGTGATCCACCGCTAAGAGTTGTCTGGCTTTCGGGACCGCTCGCGTGAAGCGGCCCCTTTTCTGTTTCTGCAGGGACGCGCGCGCCCCCGCGCGCCCCGCTTCGACCGTACGAGCACACACAAACGGAGGAGGAGGAGGAGAAAGCGCGGGGCAAAAAAGAGAAACCCCGCGCAACGCTCCGAAGGTCGGCCAAAGAAAGGCGGAGGGGCCCGCGCCCCCGACCGCCTCCCCCCGCGAGGGGAGACGCCGCCTCGCGTGCCGTCCTTCGGAGGCGGCCCAGGCGCCCGGGCTCGGCCCGACCTCCGCGCGGAGGGGCTTGTGCGGCAACGCGCCGGACCGCGGGGGGCACGGTGGCCCGCCCGGCCTCTCGATCACGGGACGACTACGCGTTCGCGGGCCGGGGGCGCGACCGCCGGCCCCCGCCGCTCCCGGCTCACTCCCTGGCTTCTCCTTTTCACCGCTCCGCCGACTCGCGGAACGCCGCCGCGCCAAAACGCGGGGGCCGGCTCTCCCGCCAGCGGCCCCTGAACGTCGCCCGAAACGCCACGCGGCGGCGGGACCGTTCCGCCGGCGCAACCCCTGGCGCGGGACCGCTTGCCCGCCGGAAGGCGAACGCCCGGCGGGCCGCGCTCCGCCACCGGCGCCGGAGGCGGGACGCCGCCGAGACCCGAGCCGGCATCGCGGAGCGCCCGAGGTCTGCCGCTCGGCAAAACCCCTCCGCCACCCGCGGCCGCACTCCCGGGACCGCCGCCGCTTCGCACCGCCGAGCTGCCCTTCCGCGAGCACGCGCCCAGCGGGCAGGCGTACGGCGGCTGAGCCGGGGGGCACCGCCCGCTCCCCTCGTTTCCACTCGGGGACCGGACGGGGAAGCGCCCCCGCGGCCGCCCCGCACGCCTCCCCTTTTTTTTGGCCCACACGCGGCCGGGAAGGGCGACGGGGAAGCGGACGGGCGGGGCCCGGGCCGGGACGGCCGCCGGTGAAGGCGGGCGCCTCGCGGCCGACCGTCCCCCCCCCCCGGGGGGGGCGGGGACACTCGCCGAGCGGCGACGCCGCCGCTCGGCACGGGGTCGCCCGCGCCCGCCGGACCTCCGGCGATGGAGGAGCCGGCCGAGCGCTGCGCCCCAACGGGCGGGGACAGCGCTCCGAGTCAGGGGTGGCCGGCGGCCGGCGCCGCCGCGGTGCGGTTCGAGGCGACAAGGCCGTCGAGGCGAGAGGCGCGCGGTCGCGCCTGACGCGGCGCCGCCCGCGAGCCCGCGGCGGCGGCTAAGGAGAAAGAGCGAGAGAGCGCGGCGGGCCCCGGCGGCCGCAACCCCGCAGCTGAGGTAGGTAAGGCAGAGAGCGCGCGCCCTCTGCCGGCGTCGCCCCGCATCGCAGAGGCCAGCGGGGTCGGCCCCCCGCGGCCGATCGCGCGCCGCGGCCTCTCCGCCGAGACCGGGCCGCAGAGAGGGGGGGGCAGGGCGCCCCTTCCCCGGCCCGGCACGGGTGGCCCCCGCGCGCGGGCAAGCGCGGCGGGACGCCGACGACGGCGAGCGCGGCCGGTCGCGACGGACACGCCACCGCAGGGGATCGGCGGGAGTAGCTCCCCACCCCTCGATGGCGCCCCGCGCCGCCACCGCCCGACACCCGCTGCCGCCGCCGCCACCGCCGCCGCCGCCGCGGCGGGGCCGTGCCGGGCCGCCCGAGTCTTTAAACCTCCGCCCGGCTCGGCGGCCCTTTCGGCCCCCAACAGGCGTTTGACGACGCCGAGGGAAACCGGCAGGAGACCGCCGAGGCGCGAAGCGCTAGGTACCTGGCCCTGGGGTGAGGGAAACGACCTGCATGGCCCCGCCGGGGTGCCTCCCCCGCTGCCACCCTCGGGGGAGCGTCCACCGGCGGGGGCGCGCCCGACGTCCGCTGCCATCACCGCGGCAATCCTTCTCGGGGCCCGGGGTTTCCCTCAGTAGCCCGGCGCTGCG
>NW_028276073.1:445000-462500 GCF_052056855.1 Sturnus vulgaris | reverse complement strand
GACCGCCGCCCCGGAAAAATTCTGCCCGCTACACGCGGGTCCCCGGCTTAGGGCCGAGGAAGGGGGACGACTTCAACAACACACGGCAGGGCCGGACACTCCCGTCACCGAGCCCCCCTTCGCAGGCAAGCAAGCGAAGCCGAGAGGCGAGGCCACACGCCCCACTGCATGTCCCCCGCTGCCCTTTCGATACGGACACAACTCTGGCAACACAGGTCGGGAGCGGGAAACGAGGCGCAGCCAACCTCGGCCAAGCGAGCCACGCCCGGGGGGCTCTCGGGGAGGGGGGCCAGGGAAAGCCCGGGCAGGCTCAACACAACCCCGGGCCGGCCCCACAGAAATCCAGCCCCGGCTGCCGGCCACCAGCGTGCACCGGGACCGACAGCCGAAGAAATGCCGCACCCGGCGAGCGGGCGGGGCCCCGGCTTAAGGCCGGGCAGAAAAGGGGCGAGGCGCCGCCGCCTCGCCCGCCACCATCCCCGGGGGAGCGAGCGGGCGCCCGGCTCCCCGTTGTCACGAAACCGGCAGCAGCCGGGCCGGAGCGGGACACACTCGCGGCTTTCTCGCCCTCTCTCTGGGCCTTTTTCTCGCTTCTCCCCCGCCTGGAACAACGCAGCCTCGCCTGGGCCGGGGGAGCGCGGTGGCTCTCGGATCGCATCGCTCTCTCTGGGGGCTTTCTCGCTTCTCCCCCGGACTGAACACGCAGCCTCGGCCTGGGCCGGGGAGCGGCTCTCGGATCGCATCGGTCTCTCTGGGGGCTTTCTCGCTTCTCCCCCGACTGAGCACGCAGCCTCGCCTGGGCCGGGGAGCGGCTCTCGGATCGCATCGGTCTCTCTCTCTGGGCTAACCTGTCCCAGTCGAACTGGGTAAGACGGGAAGCCGGACGAAGCCACGCGACTCGCCCCGACATCGGCGGTGTTCTTCTGGCCCTGGCGACCGCACGCGCGTCCGCCCTTCTCCGCCACGGACACAGGCACGGCAACAGCCTGTGGGGATACGGCCCGTCACCTCGTTCCCATAATACGGACAGATGGGCCCGAAGCGGCGGAGGCCGGAAAGAGAACCGATGTACGTGACCGAGGGGGCGCAGTGGCGCACGCCGCCTTCTACGATGACATAGCCGGAGGCAGCGAGAAACAGCGACCCCTTGGAGTACTTCCAGGCCGGCAGCGGACAACAGGTCTACCAGCCATGAAACGGGCAACAGGTCTACCGACGGCTTGCTGCGGACAACAGGTCTACCCAGCCATGAAACGGGCAACAGGTCTACCAAGCTGCGGACACCAGGTCTACCCAGGGCATGCTGCGGACACCAGGTCTACCCACGGCTTGCTGCGGACAACAGGTCTACCCAGCTGCGGACACCAGGTCTACCCAGGGCATGAAAAGGGCAACAGGTCTACCAAGCTGCGGACACCAGGTCTACCCAGGGCATGCTGCGGACACCAGGTCTACCCACGGCTTGCTGCGGACAACAGGTCTACCCAGCCATGAAACGGGCAACAGGTCTACCAAGCTGCGGACACCAGGTCTACCCAGGGCATGCTGCGGACACCAGGTCTACCCACGGCTTGCTGCGGACACCAGGTCTACCCACGGCTTGCTGCGGACACCAGGTCTACCCAGCCATGAAACGGGCAACAGGTCTACCAAGCTGCGGACACCAGGTCTACCCAGGGCATGCTGCGGACACCAGGTCTACCCACGGCTTGCTGCGGACACCAGGTCTACCCAGCCATGAAACGGGCAACAGGTCTACCAAGCTGCGGACACCAGGTCTACCCAGGGCATGCTGCGGACAACAGGTCTACCCAGCCATGAAACGGGCAACAGGTCTACTCACGGCTTGCTGCGGACACCAGGTCTACCCAGCCATGAAACGGGCAACAGGTCTACCAAGCTGCGGACACCAGGTCTACCCAGGGCATGCTGCGGACACCAGGTCTACCCACTCAATGCTGCGGACAACAGGTCTACCCAGGCATGAATCGGGCAACAGGTCTACCAAGCTCCGGACACCAGGTCTACCCACGGCTTGCTGCGGACACCAGGTCTACCCAGCCATGAAACGGGCAACAGGTCTACCAAGCTGCGGACACCAGGTCTACCCAGGGCATGCTGCGGACACCAGGTCTACCCAGCCATGAAACGGGCAACAGGTCTACTCACGGCTTGCTGCGGACACCAGGTCTACCCAGCCATGAAACGGGCAACAGGTCTACCAAGCTGCGGACACCAGGTCTACCCAGGGCATGCTGCGGACACCAGGTCTACCCAGCCATGAAACGGGCAACAGGTCTACTCACGGCTTGCTGCGGACACCAGGTCTACCCAGCCATGAAACGGGCAACAGGTCTACCAAGCTGCGGACACCAGGTCTACCCAGGGCATGCTGCGGACACCAGGTCTACCCAGGGCATGCTGCGGACAACAGGTCTACCCAGGCATGAATCGGGCAACAGGTCTACCAAGCTCCGGACACCAGGTCTACCCACGGCTTGCTGCGGACACCAGGTCTACCCAGCCATGAAACGGGCAACAGGTCTACCAAGCTGCGGACACCAGGTCTACCCAGGGCATGCTGCGGACACCAGGTCTACCCAGCCATGAAACGGGCAACAGGTCTACTCACGGCTTGCTGCGGACACCAGGTCTACCCAGCCATGAAACGGGCAACAGGTCTACCAAGCTGCGGACACCAGGTCTACCCAGGGCATGCTGCGGACACCAGGTCTACCCACGGCTTGCTGCGGACACCAGGTCTACCCAGCCATGAAACGGGCAACAGGTCTACCCAGCTGCGGACACCAGGTCTACCCAGGGCATGCTGCGGACACCAGGTCTACCCAGCCATGAAACGGGCAACAGGTCTACTCACGGCTTGCAGCGGACAACAGGTCTACCCAGCCATGAAACGGGCAACAGGTCTACCAAGCTGCGGACACCAGGTCTACCCAGGGCATGCTGCGGACACCAGGTCTACCCACGGCTTGCTGCGGACAACAGGTCTACCCAGGCATGAAACGGGCAACAGGTCTACCAAGCTGCGGACACCAGGTCTACCCAGGGCATGCTGCGGACACCAGGTCTACCCAGCCATGAAACGGGCAACAGGTCTACTCACGGCTTGCTGCGGACACCAGGTCTACCCAGCCATGAAACGGGCAACAGGTCTACCAAGCTGCGGATACCAGGTCTACCCAGGGCATGCTGCGGACACCAGGTCTACCCAGCCATGAAACGGGCAACAGGTCTACTCACGGCTTGCTGCGGACACCAGGTCTACCCAGCCATGAAACGGGCAACAGGTCTACCAAGCTGCGGACACCAGGTCTACCCAGGGCATGCTGCGGACACCAGGTCTACCCAGGGCATGCTGCGGACAACAGGTCTACCCAGGCATGAATCGGGCAACAGGTCTACCAAGCTCCGGACACCAGGTCTACCCACGGCTTGCTGCGGACACCAGGTCTACCCAGCCATGAAACGGGCAACAGGTCTACCAAGCTGCGGACACCAGGTCTACCCAGGGCATGCTGCGGACACCAGGTCTACCCAGCCATGAAACGGGCAACAGGTCTACTCACGGCTTGCTGCGGACACCAGGTCTACCCAGCCATGAAACGGGCAACAGGTCTACCAAGCTGCGGACACCAGGTCTACCCAGGGCATGCTGCGGACACCAGGTCTACCCACGGCTTGCTGCGGACACCAGGTCTACCCAGCCATGAAACGGGCAACAGGTCTACCCAGCTGCGGACACCAGGTCTACCCAGGGCATGCTGCGGACACCAGGTCTACCCAGCCATGAAACGGGCAACAGGTCTACTCACGGCTTGCTGCGGACAACAGGTCTACCCAGCCATGAAACGGGCAACAGGTCTACCAAGCTGCGGACACCAGGTCTACCCAGGGCATGCTGCGGACACCAGGTCTACCCACGGCTTGCTGCGGACAACAGGTCTACCCAGGCATGAAACGGGCAACAGGTCTACCAAGCTGCGGACACCAGGTCTACCCAGGGCATGCTGCGGACACCAGGTCTACCCACGGCTTGCTGCGGACACCAGGTCTACCAACTCAATGCTGCGGACAACAGGTCTACCCAGCCATGAAACGGGCAACAGGTCTACCAAGCTGCGGACACCAGGTCTACCCACGGCTTGCTGCGGACACCAGGTCTACCCAGCCATGAAACGGGCAACAGGTCTACCAAGCTGCGGACACCAGGTCTACCCAGGGCATGCTGCGGACACCAGGTCTACCCACGGCTTGCTGCGGACAACAGGTCTACCCAGCCATGAATCGGGCAACAGGTCTACCAAGCTGCGGACACCAGGTCTACCCACGGCTTGCTGCGGACACCAGGTCTACCCAGCCATGAAACGGGCACCAGGTCTACTCACGGCTTGCTGCGGACACCAGGTCTACCCAGCCATGAAACGGGCAACAGGTCTACCAAGCTGCGGACACCAGGTCTACCCAGCCATGAAACGGGCAACAGGTCTACCAACTCAATGCTGCGGACAACAGGTCTACCCAGCCATGAAACGGGCAACAGGTCTACCAAGCTGCGGACACCAGGTCTACCCACGGCTTGCTGCGGACACCAGGTCTACCAACTCAATGCTGCGGACACCAGGTCTACCCAGCCATGAAACGGGCAACAGGTCTACCAAGCTGCGGACACCAGGTCTACCCACGGCTTGCTGCGGACAACAGGTCTACCCAGGCATGAATCGGGCAACAGGTCTACCAAGCTGCGGACACCAGGTCTACCCACGGCTTGCTGCGGACAACAGGTCTACCCAGCCATGAAACGGGCAACAGGTCTACCAAGCTGCGGACACCAGGTCTACCCAGGGCATGCTGCGGACACCAGGTCTACCCAGCCATGAAACGGGCAACAGGTCTACTCACGGCTTGCTGCGGACACCAGGTCTACCCAGCCATGAAACGGGCAACAGGTCTACCAAGCTGCGGACACCAGGTCTACCCAGGGCATGCTGCGGACACCAGGTCTACCCAGTCATGAAACGGGCAACAGGTCTACTCACGGCTTGCTGCGGACAACAGGTCTACCCAGCCATGAAACGGGCAACAGGTCTACCAAGCTGCGGACAACAGGTCTACCCAGGGCATGCTGCGGACACCAGGTCTACCCACTCAATGCTGCGGACAACAGGTCTACCCAGGCATGAATCGGGCAACAGGTCTACCAAGCTCCGGACACCAGGTCTACCCACGGCTTGCTGCGGACAACAGGTCTACCCAGCCATGAAACGGGCAACAGGTCTACCAAGCTGCGGACACCAGGTCTACCCAGGGCATGCTGCGGACACCAGGTCTACCCAGCCATGAAACGGGCAACAGGTCTACTCACGGCTTGCTGCGGACAACAGGTCTACCCAGCCATGAAACGGGCAACAGGTCTACCAAGCTGCGGACACCAGGTCTACCCAGGGCATGCTGCGGACACCAGGTCTACCCACTCAATGCTGCGGACAACAGGTCTACCCAGGCATGAATCGGGCAACAGGTCTACCAAGCTCCGGACACCAGGTCTACCCACGGCTTGCTGCGGACAACAGGTCTACCCAGCCATGAAACGGGCAACAGGTCTACCAAGCTGCGGACACCAGGTCTACCCAGGGCATGCTGCGGACACCAGGTCTACCCAGCCATGAAACGGGCAACAGGTCTACTCACGGCTTGCTGCGGACACCAGGTCTACCCAGCCATGAAACGGGCAACAGGTCTACCAAGCTGCGGACACCAGGTCTACCCAGGGCATGCTGCGGACACCAGGTCTACCCACTCAATGCTGCGGACAACAGGTCTACCCAGGCATGAATCGGGCAACAGGTCTACCAAGCTCCGGACACCAGGTCTACCCACGGCTTGCTGCGGACACCAGGTCTACCCAGCCATGAAACGGGCAACAGGTCTACCAAGCTGCGGACACCAGGTCTACCCAGGGCATGCTGCGGACACCAGGTCTACCCAGCCATGAAACGGGCAACAGGTCTACTCACGGCTTGCTGCGGACACCAGGTCTACCCAGCCATGAAACGGGCAACAGGTCTACCAAGCTGCGGACACCAGGTCTACCCAGGGCATGCTGCGGACACCAGGTCTACCCAGCCATGAAACGGGCAACAGGTCTACTCACGGCTTGCTGCGGACACCAGGTCTACCCAGCCATGAAACGGGCAACAGGTCTACCAAGCTGCGGACACCAGGTCTACCCAGGGCATGCTGCGGACACCAGGTCTACCCAGGGCATGCTGCGGACAACAGGTCTACCCAGGCATGAATCGGGCAACAGGTCTACCAAGCTCCGGACACCAGGTCTACCCACGGCTTGCTGCGGACACCAGGTCTACCCAGCCATGAAACGGGCAACAGGTCTACCAAGCTGCGGACACCAGGTCTACCCAGGGCATGCTGCGGACACCAGGTCTACCCAGCCATGAAACGGGCAACAGGTCTACTCACGGCTTGCTGCGGACACCAGGTCTACCCAGCCATGAAACGGGCAACAGGTCTACCAAGCTGCGGACACCAGGTCTACCCAGGGCATGCTGCGGACACCAGGTCTACCCAGCCATGAAACGGGCAACAGGTCTACTCACGGCTTGCTGCGGACACCAGGTCTACCCAGCCATGAAACGGGCAACAGGTCTACCAAGCTGCGGACACCAGGTCTACCCAGGGCATGCTGCGGACACCAGGTCTACCCAGGGCATGCTGCGGACAACAGGTCTACCCAGGCATGAATCGGGCAACAGGTCTACCAAGCTGCGGACACCAGGTCTACCCAGGGCATGCTGCGGACACCAGGTCTACCCAGCCATGAAACGGGCAACAGGTCTACCAAGCTGCGGACAACAGGTCTACCCAGGGCATGCTGCGGACACCAGGTCTACCCAGCCATGAAACGGGCAACAGGTCTACTCACGGCTTGCTGCGGACACCAGGTCTACCCAGCCATGAAACGGGCAACAGGTCTACCAAGCTGCGGACACCAGGTCTACCCAGGGCATGCTGCGGACACCAGGTCTACCCAGCCATGAAACGGGCAACAGGTCTACTCACGTCTTGCTGCGGACACCAGGTCTACCCAGCCATGAAACGGGCAACAGGTCTACCAAGCTGCGGACACCAGGTCTACTCACGGCTTGCTGCGGACACCAGGTCTACCCAGCCATGAAACGGGCAACAGGTCTACTCACGGCTTGCTGCGGACACCAGGTCTACCCAGCCATGAAACGGGCAACAGGTCTACCAAGCTGCGGACAACAGGTCTACCCAGGGCATGCTGCGGACAACAGGTCTACCCAGCCATGAAACGGGCAACAGGTCTACTCACGGCTTGCTGCGGACACCAGGTCTACCCAGCCATGAAACGGGCAACAGGTCTACCAAGCTGCGGACACCAGGTCTACCCAGGGCATGCTGCGGACACCAGGTCTACCCACGGCTTGCTGCGGACACCAGGTCTACCCAGCCATGAAACGGGCAACAGGTCTACCAAGCTGCGGACACCAGGTCTACCCAGGGCATGCTGCGGACACCAGGTCTACCCACGGCTTGCTGCGGACAACAGGTCTACCCAGCCATGAAACGGGCAACAGGTCTACCAAGCTGCGGACACCAGGTCTACCCAGGGCATGCTGCGGACACCAGGTCTACCCAGCCATGAAACGGGCAACAGGTCTACTCACGGCTTGCTGCGGACAACAGGTCTACCAAGCCATGAAACGGGCAACAGGTCTACCAAGCTGCGGACACCAGGTCTACCCAGGGCATGCTGCGGACACCAGGTCTACCCACTCAATGCTGCGGACAACAGGTCTACCCAGGCATGAATCGGGCAACAGGTCTACCAAGCTCCGGACACCAGGTCTACCCACGGCTTGCTGCGGACACCAGGTCTACCCAGCCATGAAACGGGCAACAGGTCTACCAAGCTGCGGACACCAGGTCTACCCAGGGCATGCTGCGGACACCAGGTCTACCCAGCCATGAAACGGGCAACAGGTCTACCAAGCTGCGGACACCAGGTCTACCCAGGGCATGCTGCGGACACCAGGTCTACCCAGGGCATGCTGCGGACAACAGGTCTACCCAGGCATGAATCGGGCAACAGGTCTACCAAGCTCCGGACACCAGGTCTACCCACGGCTTGCTGCGGACACCAGGTCTACCCAGCCATGAAACGGGCAACAGGTCTACCAAGCTGCGGACACCAGGTCTACCCAGGGCATGCTGCGGACACCAGGTCTACCCAGCCATGAAACGGGCAACAGGTCTACTCACGGCTTGCTGCGGACACCAGGTCTACCCAGCCATGAAACGGGCAACAGGTCTACCAAGCTGCGGACACCAGGTCTACCCAGGGCATGCTGCGGACACCAGGTCTACCCAGCCATGAAACGGGCAACAGGTCTACTCACGGCTTGCTGCGGACACCAGGTCTACCCAGCCATGAAACGGGCAACAGGTCTACCAAGCTGCGGACACCAGGTCTACCCAGGGCATGCTGCGGACACCAGGTCTACCCAGGGCATGCTGCGGACAACAGGTCTACCCAGGCATGAATCGGGCAACAGGTCTACCAAGCTGCGGACACCAGGTCTACCCAGGGCATGCTGCGGACACCAGGTCTACCCAGCCATGAAACGGGCAACAGGTCTACCAAGCTGCGGACACCAGGTCTACCCAGGGCATGCTGCGGACACCAGGTCTACCCAGCCATGAAACGGGCAACAGGTCTACTCACGGCTTGCTGCGGACACCAGGTCTACCCAGCCATGAAACGGGCAACAGGTCTACCAAGCTGCGGACACCAGGTCTACCCAGGGCATGCTGCGGACACCAGGTCTACCCAGCCATGAAACGGGCAACAGGTCTACTCACGTCTTGCTGCGGACACCAGGTCTACCCAGCCATGAAACGGGCAACAGGTCTACCAAGCTGCGGACACCAGGTCTACTCACGGCTTGCTGCGGACACCAGGTCTACCCAGCCATGAAACGGGCAACAGGTCTACTCACGGCTTGCTGCGGACACCAGGTCTACCCAGCCATGAAACGGGCAACAGGTCTACCAAGCTGCGGACAACAGGTCTACCCAGGGCATGCTGCGGACAACAGGTCTACCCAGCCATGAAACGGGCAACAGGTCTACTCACGGCTTGCTGCGGACACCAGGTCTACCCAGCCATGAAACGGGCAACAGGTCTACCAAGCTGCGGACACCAGGTCTACCCAGGGCATGCTGCGGACACCAGGTCTACCCACGGCTTGCTGCGGACACCAGGTCTACCCAGCCATGAAACGGGCAACAGGTCTACCAAGCTGCGGACACCAGGTCTACCCAGGGCATGCTGCGGACACCAGGTCTACCCACGGCTTGCTGCGGACAACAAGTCTACCCAGCCATGAAACGGGCAACAGGTCTACCAAGCTGCGGACACCAGGTCTACCCAGGGCATGCTGCGGACAACAGGTCTACCCAGCCATGAAACGGGCAACAGGTCTACTCACGGCTTGCTGCGGACACCAGGTCTACCCAGCCATGAAACGGGCAACAGGTCTACCAAGCTGCGGACACCAGGTCTACCCAGGGCATGCTGCGGACACCAGGTCTACCAACTCAATGCTGCGGACAACAGGTCTACCCAGCCATGAATCGGGCAACAGGTCTACCAAGCTGCGGACACCAGGTCTACCCACGGCTTGCTGCGGACACCAGGTCTACCCAGCCATGAAACGGGCAACAGGTCTACCAAGCTGCGGACACCAGGTCTACCCAGGGCATGCTGCGGACACCAGGTCTACCCAGCCATGAAACGGGCAACAGGTCTACTCACGGCTTGCTGCGGACAACAGGTCTACCCAGCCATGAAACGGGCAACAGGTCTACCAAGCTGCGGACACCAGGTCTACCCAGGGCATGCTGCGGACACCAGGTCTACCCACGGCTTGCTGCGGACAACAGGTCTACCCAGGCATGAATCGGGCAACAGGTCTACCAAGCTGCGGACACCAGGTCTACCCAGGGCATGCTGCGGACACCAGGTCTACCCACGGCTTGCTGCGGACAACAGGTCTACCCAGCCATGAATCGGGCAACAGGTCTACCAAGCTCCGGACACCAGGTCTACCCACGGCTTGCTGCGGACACCAGGTCTACCCAGCCATGAAACGGGCAACAGGTCTACCAAGCTGCGGACACCAGGTCTACCCAGCCATGAAACGGGCAACAGGTCTACCAACTCAATGCTGCGGACAACAGGTCTACCCAGCCATGAAACGGGCAACAGGTCTACCAAGCTGCGGACACCAGGTCTACCCACGGCTTGCTGCGGACACCAGGTCTACCCAGCCATGAAACGGGCAACAGGTCTACCAAGCTGCGGACACCAGGTCTACCCAGGGCATGCTGCGGACAACAGGTCTACCCAGCCATGAAACGGGCAACAGGTCTACTCACGGCTTGCTGCGGACAACAGGTCTACCCAGCCATGAAACGGGCAACAGGTCTACCAAGCTGCGGACAACAGGTCTACCCAGGGCATGCTGCGGACACCAGGTCTACCCAGCCATGAAACGGGCAACAGGTCTACTCACGGCTTGCTGCGGACACCAGGTCTACCCAGCCATGAATCGGGCAACAGGTCTACCAAGCTGCGGACAACAGGTCTACCCAGCCATGAAACGGGCAACAGGTCTACCATCTCAATGCTGCGGACACCAGGTCTACCCAGCCATGAAACGGGCAACAGGTCTACCAAGCTGCGGACACCAGGTCTACCCAGGGTATGTAGCGGACACCAGGTCTACCAACTCAATGCTGCGGACAACAGGTCTACCCAGCCATGAAACGGGCAACAGGTCTACCAAGCTGCGGACACCAGGTCTACCCACGGCTTGCTGCGGACACCAGGTCTACCCAGCCATGAAACGGGCAGCAGGTCTACCCACGGCTTGCTGCGGACACCAGGTCTACCCAGCCATGAAACGGGCAACAGGTCTACCAAGCTGCGGACACCAGGTCTACCCAGGGCATGCTGCGGACAACAGGTCTACCCAGCCATGAAACGGGCAACAGGTCTACTCACGGCTTGCTGCGGACACCAGGTCTACCCAGCCATGAAACGGGCAACAGGTCTACCAAGCTGCGGACACCAGGTCTACCCAGGGCATGCTGCGGACACCAGGTCTACCCAGCCATGAAACGGGCAACAGGTCTACTCACGGCTTGCTGCGGACACCAGGTCTACCCAGCCATGAAACGGGCAACAGGTCTACCAAGCTGCGGACACCAGGTCTACCCAGCTATGAAACGGGCAACAGGTCTACCAAGCTGCGGACACCAGGTCTACCCAGGGCATGCTGCGGACACCAGGTCTACCAACTCAATGCTGCGGACAACAGGTCTACCCAGCCATGAATCGGGCAACAGGTCTACCAAGCTGCGGACACCAGGTCTACCCACGGCTTGCTGCGGACAACAGGTCTACCCAGCCATGAAACGGGCAACAGGTCTACCAAGCTGCGGACACCAGGTCTACCCAGGGCATGCTGCGGACACCAGGTCTACCCAGCCATGAAACGGGCAACAGGTCTACCAAGCTGCGGACACCAGGTCTACCCAGGGCATGCTGCGGACACCAGGTCTACCAACTCAATGCTGCGGACAACAGGTCTACCCAGCCATGAAACGGGCAACAGGTCTACCAAGCTGCGGACACCAGGTCTACCCAGGGCATGCTGCGGACACCAGGTCTACCAACTCAATGCTGCGGACACCAGGTCTACCCAGCCATGAATCGGGCAACAGGTCTACCAAGCTGCGGACACCAGGTCTACCCAGGGCATGCTGCGGACACCAGGTCTACCCAGCCATGAAACGGGCAACAGGTCTACTCACGGCTTGCTGCGGACAACAGGTCTACCCAGCCATGAAACGGGCAACAGGTCTACCAAGCTGCGGACACCAGGTCTACCCAGGGCATGCTGCGGACACCAGGTCTACCCACGGCTTGCTGCGGACAACAGGTCTACCCAGGCATGAATCGGGCAACAGGTCTACCAAGCTGCGGACACCAGGTCTACCCAGGGCATGCTGCGGACACCAGGTCTACCCACGGCTTGCTGCGGACAACAGGTCTACCCAGGCATGAATCGGGCAACAGGTCTACCAAGCTCCGGACACCAGGTCTACCCACGGCTTGCTGCGGACACCAGGTCTACCCAGCCATGAAACGGGCAACAGGTCTACCAAGCTGCGGACACCAGGTCTACCCAGCCATGAAACGGGCAACAGGTCTACCAACTCAATGCTGCGGACAACAGGTCTACCCAGCCATGAAACGGGCAACAGGTCTACCAAGCTGCGGACACCAGGTCTACCCACGGCTTGCTGCGGACACCAGGTCTACCCAGCCATGAAACGGGCAACAGGTCTACCAAGCTGCGGACACCAGGTCTACCCAGGGCATGCTGCGGACAACAGGTCTACCCAGCCATGAAACGGGCAACAGGTCTACTCACGGCTTGCTGCGGACACCAGGTCTACCCAGCCATGAAACGGGCAACAGGTCTACCAAGCTGCGGACAACAGGTCTACCCAGGGCATGCTGCGGACACCAGGTCTACCCAGCCATGAAACGGGCAACAGGTCTACTCACGGCTTGCTGCGGACACCAGGTCTACCCAGCCATGAATCGGGCAACAGGTCTACCAAGCTGCGGACAACAGGTCTACCCAGCCATGAAACGGGCAACAGGTCTACCATCTCAATGCTGCGGACACCAGGTCTACCCAGCCATGAAACGGGCAACAGGTCTACCAAGCTGCGGACACCAGGTCTACCCAGGGTATGTAGCGGACACCAGGTCTACCAACTCAATGCTGCGGACAACAGGTCTACCCAGCCATGAAACGGGCAACAGGTCTACCAAGCTGCGGACACCAGGTCTACCCACGGCTTGCTGCGGACACCAGGTCTACCCAGCCATGAAACGGGCAGCAGGTCTACCCACGGCTTGCTGCGGACACCAGGTCTACCCAGCCATGAAACGGGCAACAGGTCTACCAAGCTGCGGACACCAGGTCTACCCAGGGCATGCTGCGGACAACAGGTCTACCCAGCCATGAAACGGGCAACAGGTCTACTCACGGCTTGCTGCGGACAACAGGTCTACCCAGCCATGAAACGGGCAACAGGTCTACCAAGCTGCGGACACCAGGTCTACCCAGGGCATGCTGCGGACACCAGGTCTACCCAGCCATGAAACGGGCAACAGGTCTACTCACGGCTTGCTGCGGACACCAGGTCTACCCAGCCATGAAACGGGCAACAGGTCTACCAAGCTGCGGACACCAGGTCTACCCAGCTATGAAACGGGCAACAGGTCTACCAAGCTGCGGACACCAGGTCTACCCAGGGCATGCTGCGGACACCAGGTCTACCCACTCAATGCTGCGGACAACAGGTCTACCCAGGCATGAATCGGGCAACAGGTCTACCAAGCTCCGGACACCAGGTCTACCCACGGCTTGCTGCGGACACCAGGTCTACCCAGCCATGAAACGGGCAACAGGTCTACCAAGCTGCGGACACCAGGTCTACCCAGGTCATGCTGCGGACACCAGGTCTACCCAGCCATGAAACGGGCAACAGGTCTACTCACGGCTTGCTGCGGACACCAGGTCTACCCAGCCATGAAACGGGCAACAGGTCTACCAAGCTGCGGACACCAGGTCTACCCAGGGCATGCTGCGGACACCAGGTCTACCAACTCAATGCTGCGGACAACAGGTCTACCCAGCCATGAAACGGGCAACAGGTCTACCAAGCTGCGGACACCAGGTCTACCCAGGGCATGCTGCGGACACCAGGTCTACCAACTCAATGCTGCGGACAACAGGTCTACCCAGCCATGAATCGGGCAACAGGTCTACCAAGCTGCGGACACCAGGTCTACCCACGGCTTGCTGCGGACACCAGGTCTACCCAGCCATGAAACGGGCAACAGGTCTACCAAGCTGCGGACACCAGGTCTACCCAGGGCATGCTGCGGACACCAGGTCTACCCACGGCTTGCTGCGGACAACAGGTCTACCCACGGCTTGCTGCGGACAACAGGTCTACCCACTCCAAGCTGCGGACACCAGGTCTAACTACTCCATTACGCGGACAACAGGTCTACCCACTCCATGCGGCGGACAACATGTCTACCCGCTCCATGCTGCGGACACCAGGTCTGCCCACGCCGTGATGCGGACCACAGGTCTACCTTCGCCATGCTGCACGCAGCCCGGGTCGCACCGGAGCTAGGTAGACCCGGTCGCCGCGGCCGTCGCAGCGCCCTCGCCCTCGACGGCGGACCCACGCCGCCGGTCCCGGAGGCGGGTAGACCTGGTCGCCGCGGCCACGGCGGCCGCCCATCCCGGAGCCCAGTAGACCTGGCCGCCGCGGGACCGGCCAAGTTTCCCGGAGTCGTGTAGACCTGGTCGTCGCGGCCACGGCCGCCGCCGCTGCGCCTTCGCCGGCGACGGCGGTCCCACGCCACCGGCCCCGGAGCCGCGTCGACCTGGCCGCCGCGGGACGGGCCACGTTTCGCGGATCCGGGTAGACGAGGCATCCTTGTACCATCTCGGAGCCGGGGAAACCCCACAGCCTCTTAACGCTCCGGAGCCCAAGTGCTCCAGCAGCCTTGCCCCGCCCGGCAGAATCGATTTCAAGACCAAGACATATTTTCGACAACATTTTATTTCATCATTTCATTTCATTTCTTTTCATTTCATTTTATTATTTTATTTTATTTCGTTTTGTTTTGTTTTGTTTTGTTTTGTTTTGATTTGATTTGATTTGTTTCATTTCCTCTTTGCCTTTTTTGAATGATTGCCTCTTCTATTTACTCGGAAAGAAAATCTTTTCCGGAAAACAAAACTCTTGCCAAATCTTATTTGTGATCCCTTTGGGCCCACAGCCGAGCTGACGGAGGGCCTGTGCCCGGTTCTCGCCCTGCTGACACACTGACCCCCCCAAACGGCGTCCTCCCTACCCCACGCCTCCTCCCCCGTCCCCCAGAGACCCTACCTACAGAGCCCCCCCCCCCCCACAAAACAGAACCTCACGGGCCGCAGCACAGCCAGGGGAAGCACGTACGTGCAGCGAAACTCGGCCCAAAGCCGCCGCGCCCTGGCACAACTCGCCCTGCCCCTTCCCGCCCCACGGAGGCGGCTGCATCGAGGCGACCGGCGCCGCCGTCGGCAAGCGGGTGGGCCGCTTTCGGGCCGGTTCTTCCGCGGAAGGTCTGCAGAGCTCTTGGGGCCTCGGCGCGGGTTTGGGGGGCCGTGAGGGGCTCGCTGTCGAGGCGCCCGGGGCCGGCAACGAAGCCGCCTGCCCTCTCCCTGTCCCTGCCCCGTCTTCCGCAGCCACCCATTAACGCTGGGGGCGAGCCCGCCCTCCGCCATCAACCTCCCATGCAGCGCTTTCAGACTTTTCCCCCGCCCCTGCCCATTGTCGGCTGGGGGCGCCCTGCCCCCCGCCGTCAGCAGGCAGCGCTTTCAGACTCTCTCGGGCCCCTGCCCATTGTCGGCTGGGGGCGCCCCGCCCCCCGCCCTCAGCCTCCCTGGCAGCGCTTTCAGACTGCCTCGGGCCCTGCCCATTGTCGGTTGGGGGCGCCCCGCCCCCCGCCCTCAGCCTCCCTGGCAGCGCTTTCAGACGGTCTCGTGCCCTGCCCATTGTCGGTTGGGGGCGACCCCGCCCTCCGCCATCAGCCTCCCTGGCAGCGCTTTCAGACTGCCTCGGGCCCTGCCCATTGTCGGTTGGGGGCGACCCCGCCCTCCGCCATCAGCCTCCCTGGCAGCACTTTCAGCCTCTTCCTGCCCCCGCCCACGGTCCCACCGGGCAGTTTACACGGCGGCGGCGGGAGGCTGATGCCGAGGTCGGCAGGCGGAGAGCCTGGTGCACAAGCAGGGATGGCGGCGGGATGATTGGCGCCGTCTGTCCCTGGTCAAAGAAGCTCTCTGTTCAGCTTTCTCGGAGCCTTTTGCTTTGGTGGCGTTCCTTCCTCCTCCGCCCCGGCGCCGCTCAAGCCTGCGGCAGGGCGGCAGCGCGGCGGGTGGGCGGCCGGGGGGAGGGGGGAGGGGGGGGGGAGGGAGGGAGCGCGCGAGCGAGCGAGCGAGCGAGCGCGCTGCAGAAATGAAGCCCGGAGCAGGGCCGCGGTCCATTCGAGCACGGGGAGGGGGCGCGACAACGCTGCCTGCTCCTGTCGGGGAGCGCTTGGGGAAGTGGGGTGCCGGCACCATGACGGCGGAGCGGACAGGGGCCGCGGCTGGGGAAGAGGCCGGCGGAGCTCGCCAGTGGATGCTGGCGCACGGAGCCGGCAGGGACACCTGGGCACGGCTGGGACCGAAAGTCGCCCGCCTTCACGCCCCGCCTTTCGCCGGGGGGAAGAAGACGCGAGAGCAGGGCTGCCTGCTGGGCTGCCAGTGCCCGCGGTCATGCCGGACGTGCAGGCCGACCGCCGAAGGCGTGCTCGCCGCTGCAGAGACGACAAGGGGGCCGCGCGTCCGATGGAAGAGACGGGGCGCCATCGCGCGGCGGCCGGGCTGCAAGGCCGGCCGACGGTAACAGGACTACCACGCCGCGGGCGGCCAGAGACAAAGACCGGCCGAGGGCAACAGGTCTACCCAGCATTATGCCGGCCGGTACCAGGGCCGGCCGAGGGCAACAGGTCTACCCAGCATTAGGCCAGCCGGAAAGACGGCCGGCAGAGGGCAACAGGTCTACCCAGCATTCGGCCGTCAGGTAACACTGCCGGCCGAGGGCAACAGGTCTACCCAGCATTCGGCTGGCCGGTAACACGGCGGGCCGAGGGCAACAGGTCTACCCAGCATTAGGCCGGCCGGTAACACTGCCGGCCGAGGGCAACAGGTCTACCCAGCATTAGGCCGCCACGTCCAAAGGCCGGCCGAGGGCAACAGGTCTACCCAGCATTAGGCCGCCACGTCCAAAGGCCGGCCGAGGGCAACAGGTCTACCCAGCATTCGGCCGCCACGTCCAAAGGCCGGCCGAGGGCAACAGGTCTACCCAGCATTCGGCCGCCACGTCCAAAGGCCGGCCGAGGGCAACAGGTCTACCCAGCATTCGGCCGCCACGTCCAAAGGCCGGCCGAGGGCAACAGGTCTACCCAGCATTCGGCCGCCACGTCCAAAGGCCGGCCGAGGGCAACAGGTCTACCCAGCATTCGGCCGCCACGTCCAAAGGCCGGCCGAGGGCAACAGGTCTACCCAGCATTCGGCCGTCAGGTACAAAGGCCGGCCGAGGGCAACAGGTCTACCCAGCATTAGGCTGCCACGTACAAAGGCCGGCCGAGGGCAACAGGTCTACCCAGCATTCGGCCGTCAGGTACAAAGGCCGGCCGAGGGCAACAGGTCTACCCAGCATTAGGCCGGCCGGTAACACTGCCGGCCGA
>NW_028276073.1:410000-430000 GCF_052056855.1 Sturnus vulgaris | reverse complement strand
ACCGCCCTGCTCGAGGGACCGGACACCACCGAGACTTCGCCCGGAGGAGCCGGCCCGCCGGGGGCCCTTTCCGACGCGACCCGAAAAGCCTCATCGATCGGACGGGGACAGAAAGAAAAGCAGCCGCGGGGCAACGGGGAGCCCCCGCGGCCGCGGGTTCCTGGGACAACGGCAACGGAGCAGGGCTCCAACATGCGTGCGAGCGGGACACGTCCCCGAGAGGCCCTCCCTTGGCGCCGCCGAGCCTCCCCGACGCTCCCTAGGCCCCCGACGCCGGCGGGCCGCTTGCAACCTTCGGGATCGATCACGCAGCAGAGGAAGAGAGCGGGGGGTGCCGCCACCCGCCCGCGGGCCGCAAGACAACGGAAAACGGAGCAGCTGCCACCGACCACGCCGCGGGCCACCGGCTTTCGCCCGCCTCGCAGCGATCGGCTTCCCACCCGGAAAAAAAGCCGGGGGGAAGGGCAAGCCACCGCACCAAAAAAAAAACTAAAAAAAAAAGCACGCCATGCGTCGCACGACCCGTGCTAGCCACGGGGGTCACGAGCCAGGGGTGGGGGCGAGAACGCGCCTCTCAACTCCTCCCGTAAAACCCCTCCAACCACCGGACATACGGTCTCTTTTCTCACTCGCCAACACAGCCAGCCCTTCTCTCTCGCCTTTCGCTTTCGCTTCGGTGGCGGCCCGTGACCCTTCGTCAGCGCGCGCTTCTCGGTGCCGCGGCTTAGGGCCGCGAGAGAAAAAGAACGGAGGCCGGGCGGGCACCCCCACACTGCCCCGCACACCGGCACGCTTTAATAAAAAAGAACGGAGCCGCTCGCAAAACCCAGCCCCCGCCGGCAACGGCAACCACGGCAGCCGGGGCAGGCCAGACACCACGGGCCGCCCCGGCACGGTGCCTCGATCGCGCCCGGCCGATACCGAGAAAGGGCGAGGCGCCGCCGCCCCGCCCACGACACACTCTCGGGGGCTCACTCGCTCGCTCGCTCTCTGTTGGGTTGCGGGGTCCGTCCTGGGGGGGGGGACACGGCCGGCCACCGCGGCCGACCGCCGCCCCGGAAAAATTCTGCCCGCTACACGCGGGTCCCCGGCTTAGGGCCGAGGAAGGGGGACGACTTCAACAACACACGGCAGGGCCGGACACTCCCGTCACCGAGCCCCCCTTCGCAGGCAAGCAAGCGAAGCCGAGAGGCGAGGCCACACGCCCCACTGCATGTCCCCCGCTGCCCTTTCGATACGGACACAACTCTGGCAACACAGGTCGGGAGCGGGAAACGAGGCGCAGCCAACCTCGGCCAAGCGAGCCACGCCCGGGGGGCTCTCGGGGAGGGGGGCCAGGGAAAGCCCGGGCAGGCTCAACACAACCCCGGGCCGGCCCCACAGAAATCCAGCCCCGGCTGCCGGCCACCAGCGTGCACCGGGACCGACAGCCGAAGAAATGCCGCACCCGGCGAGCGGGCGGGGCCCCGGCTTAAGGCCGGGCAGAAAAGGGGCGAGGCGCCGCCGCCTCGCCCGCCACCATCCCCGGGGGAGCGAGCGGGCGCCCGGCTCCCCGTTGTCACGAAACCGGCAGCAGCCGGGCCGGAGCGGGACACACTCGCGGCTTTCTCGCCCTCTCTCTGGGCCTTTTTCTCGCTTCTCCCCCGCCTGGAACAACGCAGCCTCGCCTGGGCCGGGGGAGCGCGGTGGCTCTCGGATCGCATCGCTCTCTCTGGGGGCTTTCTCGCTTCTCCCCCGGACTGAACACGCAGCCTCGGCCTGGGCCGGGGAGCGGCTCTCGGATCGCATCGGTCTCTCTGGGGGCTTTCTCGCTTCTCCCCCGACTGAGCACGCAGCCTCGCCTGGGCCGGGGAGCGGCTCTCGGATCGCATCGGTCTCTCTCTCTGGGCTAACCTGTCCCAGTCGAACTGGGTAAGACGGGAAGCCGGACGAAGCCACGCGACTCGCCCCGACATCGGCGGTGTTCTTCTGGCCCTGGCGACCGCACGCGCGTCCGCCCTTCTCCGCCACGGACACAGGCACGGCAACAGCCTGTGGGGATACGGCCCGTCACCTCGTTCCCATAATACGGACAGATGGGCCCGAAGCGGCGGAGGCCGGAAAGAGAACCGATGTACGTGACCGAGGGGGCGCAGTGGCGCACGCCGCCTTCTACGATGACATAGCCGGAGGCAGCGAGAAACAGCGACCCCTTGGAGTACTTCCAGGCCGGCAGCGGACAACAGGTCTACCAGCCATGAAACGGGCAACAGGTCTACCGACGGCTTGCTGCGGACAACAGGTCTACCCAGCCATGAAACGGGCAACAGGTCTACCAAGCTGCGGACACCAGGTCTACCCAGGGCATGCTGCGGACACCAGGTCTACCCACGGCTTGCTGCGGACAACAGGTCTACCCAGCTGCGGACACCAGGTCTACCCAGGGCATGAAAAGGGCAACAGGTCTACCAAGCTGCGGACACCAGGTCTACCCAGGGCATGCTGCGGACACCAGGTCTACCCACGGCTTGCTGCGGACAACAGGTCTACCCAGCCATGAAACGGGCAACAGGTCTACCAAGCTGCGGACACCAGGTCTACCCAGGGCATGCTGCGGACACCAGGTCTACCCACGGCTTGCTGCGGACACCAGGTCTACCCACGGCTTGCTGCGGACACCAGGTCTACCCAGCCATGAAACGGGCAACAGGTCTACCAAGCTGCGGACACCAGGTCTACCCAGGGCATGCTGCGGACACCAGGTCTACCCACGGCTTGCTGCGGACACCAGGTCTACCCAGCCATGAAACGGGCAACAGGTCTACCAAGCTGCGGACACCAGGTCTACCCAGGGCATGCTGCGGACAACAGGTCTACCCAGCCATGAAACGGGCAACAGGTCTACTCACGGCTTGCTGCGGACACCAGGTCTACCCAGCCATGAAACGGGCAACAGGTCTACCAAGCTGCGGACACCAGGTCTACCCAGGGCATGCTGCGGACACCAGGTCTACCCACTCAATGCTGCGGACAACAGGTCTACCCAGGCATGAATCGGGCAACAGGTCTACCAAGCTCCGGACACCAGGTCTACCCACGGCTTGCTGCGGACACCAGGTCTACCCAGCCATGAAACGGGCAACAGGTCTACCAAGCTGCGGACACCAGGTCTACCCAGGGCATGCTGCGGACACCAGGTCTACCCAGCCATGAAACGGGCAACAGGTCTACTCACGGCTTGCTGCGGACACCAGGTCTACCCAGCCATGAAACGGGCAACAGGTCTACCAAGCTGCGGACACCAGGTCTACCCAGGGCATGCTGCGGACACCAGGTCTACCCAGCCATGAAACGGGCAACAGGTCTACTCACGGCTTGCTGCGGACACCAGGTCTACCCAGCCATGAAACGGGCAACAGGTCTACCAAGCTGCGGACACCAGGTCTACCCAGGGCATGCTGCGGACACCAGGTCTACCCAGGGCATGCTGCGGACAACAGGTCTACCCAGGCATGAATCGGGCAACAGGTCTACCAAGCTCCGGACACCAGGTCTACCCACGGCTTGCTGCGGACACCAGGTCTACCCAGCCATGAAACGGGCAACAGGTCTACCAAGCTGCGGACACCAGGTCTACCCAGGGCATGCTGCGGACACCAGGTCTACCCAGCCATGAAACGGGCAACAGGTCTACTCACGGCTTGCTGCGGACACCAGGTCTACCCAGCCATGAAACGGGCAACAGGTCTACCAAGCTGCGGACACCAGGTCTACCCAGGGCATGCTGCGGACACCAGGTCTACCCACGGCTTGCTGCGGACACCAGGTCTACCCAGCCATGAAACGGGCAACAGGTCTACCCAGCTGCGGACACCAGGTCTACCCAGGGCATGCTGCGGACACCAGGTCTACCCAGCCATGAAACGGGCAACAGGTCTACTCACGGCTTGCAGCGGACAACAGGTCTACCCAGCCATGAAACGGGCAACAGGTCTACCAAGCTGCGGACACCAGGTCTACCCAGGGCATGCTGCGGACACCAGGTCTACCCACGGCTTGCTGCGGACAACAGGTCTACCCAGGCATGAAACGGGCAACAGGTCTACCAAGCTGCGGACACCAGGTCTACCCAGGGCATGCTGCGGACACCAGGTCTACCCACGGCTTGCTGCGGACACCAGGTCTACCAACTCAATGCTGCGGACAACAGGTCTACCCAGCCATGAAACGGGCAACAGGTCTACCAAGCTGCGGACACCAGGTCTACCCACGGCTTGCTGCGGACACCAGGTCTACCCAGCCATGAAACGGGCAACAGGTCTACCAAGCTGCGGACACCAGGTCTACCCAGGGCATGCTGCGGACACCAGGTCTACCCACGGCTTGCTGCGGACAACAGGTCTACCCAGCCATGAATCGGGCAACAGGTCTACCAAGCTGCGGACACCAGGTCTACCCACGGCTTGCTGCGGACACCAGGTCTACCCAGCCATGAAACGGGCACCAGGTCTACTCACGGCTTGCTGCGGACACCAGGTCTACCCAGCCATGAAACGGGCAACAGGTCTACCAAGCTGCGGACACCAGGTCTACCCAGCCATGAAACGGGCAACAGGTCTACCAACTCAATGCTGCGGACAACAGGTCTACCCAGCCATGAAACGGGCAACAGGTCTACCAAGCTGCGGACACCAGGTCTACCCACGGCTTGCTGCGGACACCAGGTCTACCAACTCAATGCTGCGGACACCAGGTCTACCCAGCCATGAAACGGGCAACAGGTCTACCAAGCTGCGGACACCAGGTCTACCCACGGCTTGCTGCGGACAACAGGTCTACCCAGGCATGAATCGGGCAACAGGTCTACCAAGCTGCGGACACCAGGTCTACCCACGGCTTGCTGCGGACAACAGGTCTACCCAGCCATGAAACGGGCAACAGGTCTACCAAGCTGCGGACACCAGGTCTACCCAGGGCATGCTGCGGACACCAGGTCTACCCAGCCATGAAACGGGCAACAGGTCTACTCACGGCTTGCTGCGGACACCAGGTCTACCCAGCCATGAAACGGGCAACAGGTCTACCAAGCTGCGGACACCAGGTCTACCCAGGGCATGCTGCGGACACCAGGTCTACCCAGTCATGAAACGGGCAACAGGTCTACTCACGGCTTGCTGCGGACAACAGGTCTACCCAGCCATGAAACGGGCAACAGGTCTACCAAGCTGCGGACAACAGGTCTACCCAGGGCATGCTGCGGACACCAGGTCTACCCACTCAATGCTGCGGACAACAGGTCTACCCAGGCATGAATCGGGCAACAGGTCTACCAAGCTCCGGACACCAGGTCTACCCACGGCTTGCTGCGGACAACAGGTCTACCCAGCCATGAAACGGGCAACAGGTCTACCAAGCTGCGGACACCAGGTCTACCCAGGGCATGCTGCGGACACCAGGTCTACCCAGCCATGAAACGGGCAACAGGTCTACTCACGGCTTGCTGCGGACAACAGGTCTACCCAGCCATGAAACGGGCAACAGGTCTACCAAGCTGCGGACACCAGGTCTACCCAGGGCATGCTGCGGACACCAGGTCTACCCACTCAATGCTGCGGACAACAGGTCTACCCAGGCATGAATCGGGCAACAGGTCTACCAAGCTGCGGACACCAGGTCTACCCACGGCTTGCTGCGGACAACAGGTCTACCCAGGCATGAATCGGGCAACAGGTCTACCAAGCTGCGGACACCAGGTCTACCCACGGCTTGCTGCGGACAACAGGTCTACCCAGCCATGAAACGGGCAACAGGTCTACCAAGCTGCGGACACCAGGTCTACCCAGGGCATGCTGCGGACACCAGGTCTACCCAGCCATGAAACGGGCAACAGGTCTACTCACGGCTTGCTGCGGACACCAGGTCTACCCAGCCATGAAACGGGCAACAGGTCTACCAAGCTGCGGACACCAGGTCTACCCAGGGCATGCTGCGGACACCAGGTCTACCCAGTCATGAAACGGGCAACAGGTCTACTCACGGCTTGCTGCGGACAACAGGTCTACCCAGCCATGAAACGGGCAACAGGTCTACCAAGCTGCGGACAACAGGTCTACCCAGGGCATGCTGCGGACACCAGGTCTACCCACTCAATGCTGCGGACAACAGGTCTACCCAGGCATGAATCGGGCAACAGGTCTACCAAGCTCCGGACACCAGGTCTACCCACGGCTTGCTGCGGACAACAGGTCTACCCAGCCATGAAACGGGCAACAGGTCTACCAAGCTGCGGACACCAGGTCTACCCAGGGCATGCTGCGGACACCAGGTCTACCCAGCCATGAAACGGGCAACAGGTCTACTCACGGCTTGCTGCGGACAACAGGTCTACCCAGCCATGAAACGGGCAACAGGTCTACCAAGCTGCGGACACCAGGTCTACCCAGGGCATGCTGCGGACACCAGGTCTACCCACTCAATGCTGCGGACAACAGGTCTACCCAGGCATGAATCGGGCAACAGGTCTACCAAGCTCCGGACACCAGGTCTACCCACGGCTTGCTGCGGACAACAGGTCTACCCAGCCATGAAACGGGCAACAGGTCTACCAAGCTGCGGACACCAGGTCTACCCAGGGCATGCTGCGGACACCAGGTCTACCCAGCCATGAAACGGGCAACAGGTCTACTCACGGCTTGCTGCGGACACCAGGTCTACCCAGCCATGAAACGGGCAACAGGTCTACCAAGCTGCGGACACCAGGTCTACCCAGGGCATGCTGCGGACACCAGGTCTACCCACTCAATGCTGCGGACAACAGGTCTACCCAGGCATGAATCGGGCAACAGGTCTACCAAGCTCCGGACACCAGGTCTACCCACGGCTTGCTGCGGACACCAGGTCTACCCAGCCATGAAACGGGCAACAGGTCTACCAAGCTGCGGACACCAGGTCTACCCAGGGCATGCTGCGGACACCAGGTCTACCCAGCCATGAAACGGGCAACAGGTCTACTCACGGCTTGCTGCGGACACCAGGTCTACCCAGCCATGAAACGGGCAACAGGTCTACCAAGCTGCGGACACCAGGTCTACCCAGGGCATGCTGCGGACACCAGGTCTACCCAGCCATGAAACGGGCAACAGGTCTACTCACGGCTTGCTGCGGACACCAGGTCTACCCAGCCATGAAACGGGCAACAGGTCTACCAAGCTGCGGACACCAGGTCTACCCAGGGCATGCTGCGGACACCAGGTCTACCCAGGGCATGCTGCGGACAACAGGTCTACCCAGGCATGAATCGGGCAACAGGTCTACCAAGCTCCGGACACCAGGTCTACCCACGGCTTGCTGCGGACACCAGGTCTACCCAGCCATGAAACGGGCAACAGGTCTACCAAGCTGCGGACACCAGGTCTACCCAGGGCATGCTGCGGACACCAGGTCTACCCAGCCATGAAACGGGCAACAGGTCTACTCACGGCTTGCTGCGGACACCAGGTCTACCCAGCCATGAAACGGGCAACAGGTCTACCAAGCTGCGGACACCAGGTCTACCCAGGGCATGCTGCGGACACCAGGTCTACCCAGCCATGAAACGGGCAACAGGTCTACTCACGGCTTGCTGCGGACACCAGGTCTACCCAGCCATGAAACGGGCAACAGGTCTACCAAGCTGCGGACACCAGGTCTACCCAGGGCATGCTGCGGACACCAGGTCTACCCAGGGCATGCTGCGGACAACAGGTCTACCCAGGCATGAATCGGGCAACAGGTCTACCAAGCTGCGGACACCAGGTCTACCCAGGGCATGCTGCGGACACCAGGTCTACCCAGCCATGAAACGGGCAACAGGTCTACCAAGCTGCGGACAACAGGTCTACCCAGGGCATGCTGCGGACACCAGGTCTACCCAGCCATGAAACGGGCAACAGGTCTACTCACGGCTTGCTGCGGACACCAGGTCTACCCAGCCATGAAACGGGCAACAGGTCTACCAAGCTGCGGACACCAGGTCTACCCAGGGCATGCTGCGGACACCAGGTCTACCCAGCCATGAAACGGGCAACAGGTCTACTCACGTCTTGCTGCGGACACCAGGTCTACCCAGCCATGAAACGGGCAACAGGTCTACCAAGCTGCGGACACCAGGTCTACTCACGGCTTGCTGCGGACACCAGGTCTACCCAGCCATGAAACGGGCAACAGGTCTACTCACGGCTTGCTGCGGACACCAGGTCTACCCAGCCATGAAACGGGCAACAGGTCTACCAAGCTGCGGACAACAGGTCTACCCAGGGCATGCTGCGGACAACAGGTCTACCCAGCCATGAAACGGGCAACAGGTCTACTCACGGCTTGCTGCGGACACCAGGTCTACCCAGCCATGAAACGGGCAACAGGTCTACCAAGCTGCGGACACCAGGTCTACCCAGGGCATGCTGCGGACACCAGGTCTACCCACGGCTTGCTGCGGACACCAGGTCTACCCAGCCATGAAACGGGCAACAGGTCTACCAAGCTGCGGACACCAGGTCTACCCAGGGCATGCTGCGGACACCAGGTCTACCCACGGCTTGCTGCGGACAACAGGTCTACCCAGCCATGAAACGGGCAACAGGTCTACCAAGCTGCGGACACCAGGTCTACCCAGGGCATGCTGCGGACAACAGGTCTACCCAGCCATGAAACGGGCAACAGGTCTACTCACGGCTTGCTGCGGACAACAGGTCTACCAAGCCATGAAACGGGCAACAGGTCTACCAAGCTGCGGACACCAGGTCTACCCAGGGCATGCTGCGGACACCAGGTCTACCCACTCAATGCTGCGGACAACAGGTCTACCCAGGCATGAATCGGGCAACAGGTCTACCAAGCTCCGGACACCAGGTCTACCCACGGCTTGCTGCGGACACCAGGTCTACCCAGCCATGAAACGGGCAACAGGTCTACCAAGCTGCGGACACCAGGTCTACCCAGGGCATGCTGCGGACACCAGGTCTACCCAGCCATGAAACGGGCAACAGGTCTACCAAGCTGCGGACACCAGGTCTACCCAGGGCATGCTGCGGACACCAGGTCTACCCAGGGCATGCTGCGGACAACAGGTCTACCCAGGCATGAATCGGGCAACAGGTCTACCAAGCTCCGGACACCAGGTCTACCCACGGCTTGCTGCGGACACCAGGTCTACCCAGCCATGAAACGGGCAACAGGTCTACCAAGCTGCGGACACCAGGTCTACCCAGGGCATGCTGCGGACACCAGGTCTACCCAGCCATGAAACGGGCAACAGGTCTACTCACGGCTTGCTGCGGACACCAGGTCTACCCAGCCATGAAACGGGCAACAGGTCTACCAAGCTGCGGACACCAGGTCTACCCAGGGCATGCTGCGGACACCAGGTCTACCCAGCCATGAAACGGGCAACAGGTCTACTCACGGCTTGCTGCGGACACCAGGTCTACCCAGCCATGAAACGGGCAACAGGTCTACCAAGCTGCGGACACCAGGTCTACCCAGGGCATGCTGCGGACACCAGGTCTACCCAGGGCATGCTGCGGACAACAGGTCTACCCAGGCATGAATCGGGCAACAGGTCTACCAAGCTGCGGACACCAGGTCTACCCAGGGCATGCTGCGGACACCAGGTCTACCCAGCCATGAAACGGGCAACAGGTCTACCAAGCTGCGGACACCAGGTCTACCCAGGGCATGCTGCGGACACCAGGTCTACCCAGCCATGAAACGGGCAACAGGTCTACTCACGGCTTGCTGCGGACACCAGGTCTACCCAGCCATGAAACGGGCAACAGGTCTACCAAGCTGCGGACACCAGGTCTACCCAGGGCATGCTGCGGACACCAGGTCTACCCAGCCATGAAACGGGCAACAGGTCTACTCACGTCTTGCTGCGGACACCAGGTCTACCCAGCCATGAAACGGGCAACAGGTCTACCAAGCTGCGGACACCAGGTCTACTCACGGCTTGCTGCGGACACCAGGTCTACCCAGCCATGAAACGGGCAACAGGTCTACTCACGGCTTGCTGCGGACACCAGGTCTACCCAGCCATGAAACGGGCAACAGGTCTACCAAGCTGCGGACAACAGGTCTACCCAGGGCATGCTGCGGACAACAGGTCTACCCAGCCATGAAACGGGCAACAGGTCTACTCACGGCTTGCTGCGGACACCAGGTCTACCCAGCCATGAAACGGGCAACAGGTCTACCAAGCTGCGGACACCAGGTCTACCCAGGGCATGCTGCGGACACCAGGTCTACCCACGGCTTGCTGCGGACACCAGGTCTACCCAGCCATGAAACGGGCAACAGGTCTACCAAGCTGCGGACACCAGGTCTACCCAGGGCATGCTGCGGACACCAGGTCTACCCACGGCTTGCTGCGGACAACAAGTCTACCCAGCCATGAAACGGGCAACAGGTCTACCAAGCTGCGGACACCAGGTCTACCCAGGGCATGCTGCGGACAACAGGTCTACCCAGCCATGAAACGGGCAACAGGTCTACTCACGGCTTGCTGCGGACACCAGGTCTACCCAGCCATGAAACGGGCAACAGGTCTACCAAGCTGCGGACACCAGGTCTACCCAGGGCATGCTGCGGACACCAGGTCTACCAACTCAATGCTGCGGACAACAGGTCTACCCAGCCATGAATCGGGCAACAGGTCTACCAAGCTGCGGACACCAGGTCTACCCACGGCTTGCTGCGGACACCAGGTCTACCCAGCCATGAAACGGGCAACAGGTCTACCAAGCTGCGGACACCAGGTCTACCCAGGGCATGCTGCGGACACCAGGTCTACCCAGCCATGAAACGGGCAACAGGTCTACTCACGGCTTGCTGCGGACAACAGGTCTACCCAGCCATGAAACGGGCAACAGGTCTACCAAGCTGCGGACACCAGGTCTACCCAGGGCATGCTGCGGACACCAGGTCTACCCACGGCTTGCTGCGGACAACAGGTCTACCCAGGCATGAATCGGGCAACAGGTCTACCAAGCTGCGGACACCAGGTCTACCCAGGGCATGCTGCGGACACCAGGTCTACCCACGGCTTGCTGCGGACAACAGGTCTACCCAGCCATGAATCGGGCAACAGGTCTACCAAGCTCCGGACACCAGGTCTACCCACGGCTTGCTGCGGACACCAGGTCTACCCAGCCATGAAACGGGCAACAGGTCTACCAAGCTGCGGACACCAGGTCTACCCAGCCATGAAACGGGCAACAGGTCTACCAACTCAATGCTGCGGACAACAGGTCTACCCAGCCATGAAACGGGCAACAGGTCTACCAAGCTGCGGACACCAGGTCTACCCACGGCTTGCTGCGGACACCAGGTCTACCCAGCCATGAAACGGGCAACAGGTCTACCAAGCTGCGGACACCAGGTCTACCCAGGGCATGCTGCGTACAACAGGTCTACCCAGCCATGAAACGGGCAACAGGTCTACTCACGGCTTGCTGCGGACAACAGGTCTACCCAGCCATGAAACGGGCAACAGGTCTACCAAGCTGCGGACAACAGGTCTACCCAGGGCATGCTGCGGACACCAGGTCTACCCAGCCATGAAACGGGCAACAGGTCTACTCACGGCTTGCTGCGGACACCAGGTCTACCCAGCCATGAATCGGGCAACAGGTCTACCAAGCTGCGGACAACAGGTCTACCCAGCCATGAAACGGGCAACAGGTCTACCATCTCAATGCTGCGGACACCAGGTCTACCCAGCCATGAAACGGGCAACAGGTCTACCAAGCTGCGGACACCAGGTCTACCCAGGGTATGTAGCGGACACCAGGTCTACCAACTCAATGCTGCGGACAACAGGTCTACCCAGCCATGAAACGGGCAACAGGTCTACCAAGCTGCGGACACCAGGTCTACCCACGGCTTGCTGCGGACACCAGGTCTACCCAGCCATGAAACGGGCAGCAGGTCTACCCACGGCTTGCTGCGGACACCAGGTCTACCCAGCCATGAAACGGGCAACAGGTCTACCAAGCTGCGGACACCAGGTCTACCCAGGGCATGCTGCGGACAACAGGTCTACCCAGCCATGAAACGGGCAACAGGTCTACTCACGGCTTGCTGCGGACACCAGGTCTACCCAGCCATGAAACGGGCAACAGGTCTACCAAGCTGCGGACACCAGGTCTACCCAGGGCATGCTGCGGACACCAGGTCTACCCAGCCATGAAACGGGCAACAGGTCTACTCACGGCTTGCTGCGGACACCAGGTCTACCCAGCCATGAAACGGGCAACAGGTCTACCAAGCTGCGGACACCAGGTCTACCCAGCTATGAAACGGGCAACAGGTCTACCAAGCTGCGGACACCAGGTCTACCCAGGGCATGCTGCGGACACCAGGTCTACCAACTCAATGCTGCGGACAACAGGTCTACCCAGCCATGAATCGGGCAACAGGTCTACCAAGCTGCGGACACCAGGTCTACCCACGGCTTGCTGCGGACAACAGGTCTACCCAGCCATGAAACGGGCAACAGGTCTACCAAGCTGCGGACACCAGGTCTACCCAGGGCATGCTGCGGACACCAGGTCTACCCAGCCATGAAACGGGCAACAGGTCTACCAAGCTGCGGACACCAGGTCTACCCAGGGCATGCTGCGGACACCAGGTCTACCAACTCAATGCTGCGGACAACAGGTCTACCCAGCCATGAAACGGGCAACAGGTCTACCAAGCTGCGGACACCAGGTCTACCCAGGGCATGCTGCGGACACCAGGTCTACCAACTCAATGCTGCGGACACCAGGTCTACCCAGCCATGAATCGGGCAACAGGTCTACCAAGCTGCGGACACCAGGTCTACCCAGGGCATGCTGCGGACACCAGGTCTACCCAGCCATGAAACGGGCAACAGGTCTACTCACGGCTTGCTGCGGACAACAGGTCTACCCAGCCATGAAACGGGCAACAGGTCTACCAAGCTGCGGACACCAGGTCTACCCAGGGCATGCTGCGGACACCAGGTCTACCCACTCAATGCTGCGGACAACAGGTCTACCCAGGCATGAATCGGGCAACAGGTCTACCAAGCTGCGGACACCAGGTCTACCCAGGGCATGCTGCGGACACCAGGTCTACCCACGGCTTGCTGCGGACAACAGGTCTACCCAGGCATGAATCGGGCAACAGGTCTACCAAGCTCCGGACACCAGGTCTACCCACGGCTTGCTGCGGACACCAGGTCTACCCAGCCATGAAACGGGCAACA
The DNA here is from genome assembly GCF_052056855.1 of Sturnus vulgaris. Classification (NCBI taxonomy): domain Eukaryota; kingdom Metazoa; phylum Chordata; class Aves; order Passeriformes; family Sturnidae; genus Sturnus; species Sturnus vulgaris. Next base: position 416,757 of record NW_028276073.1, on the reverse strand, counting down.
GGTCTACCAAGCTGCGGACACCAGGTCTACCCAGCCATGAAACGGGCAACAGGTCTACCAACTCAATGCTGCGGACAACAGGTCTACCCAGCCATGAAACGGGCAACAGGTCTACCAAGCTGCGGACACCAGGTCTACCCACGGCTTGCTGCGGACACCAGGTCTACCCAGCCATGAAACGGGCAACAGGTCTACCAAGCTGCGGACACCAGGTCTACCCAGGGCATGCTGCGGACAACAGGTCTACCCAGCCATGAAACGGGCAACAGGTCTACTCACGGCTTGCTGCGGACACCAGGTCTACCCAGCCATGAAACGGGCAACAGGTCTACCAAGCTGCGGACAACAGGTCTACCCAGGGCATGCTGCGGACACCAGGTCTACCCAGCCATGAAACGGGCAACAGGTCTACTCACGGCTTGCTGCGGACACCAGGTCTACCCAGCCATGAATCGGGCAACAGGTCTACCAAGCTGCGGACAACAGGTCTACCCAGCCATGAAACGGGCAACAGGTCTACCATCTCAATGCTGCGGACACCAGGTCTACCCAGCCATGAAACGGGCAACAGGTCTACCAAGCTGCGGACACCAGGTCTACCCAGGGTATGTAGCGGACACCAGGTCTACCAACTCAATGCTGCGGACAACAGGTCTACCCAGCCATGAAACGGGCAACAGGTCTACCAAGCTGCGGACACCAGGTCTACCCACGGCTTGCTGCGGACACCAGGTCTACCCAGCCATGAAACGGGCAGCAGGTCTACCCACGGCTTGCTGCGGACACCAGGTCTACCCAGCCATGAAACGGGCAACAGGTCTACCAAGCTGCGGACACCAGGTCTACCCAGGGCATGCTGCGGACAACAGGTCTACCCAGCCATGAAACGGGCAACAGGTCTACTCACGGCTTGCTGCGGACAACAGGTCTACCCAGCCATGAAACGGGCAACAGGTCTACCAAGCTGCGGACACCAGGTCTACCCAGGGCATGCTGCGGACACCAGGTCTACCCAGCCATGAAACGGGCAACAGGTCTACTCACGGCTTGCTGCGGACACCAGGTCTACCCAGCCATGAAACGGGCAACAGGTCTACCAAGCTGCGGACACCAGGTCTACCCAGCTATGAAACGGGCAACAGGTCTACCAAGCTGCGGACACCAGGTCTACCCAGGGCATGCTGCGGACACCAGGTCTACCCACTCAATGCTGCGGACAACAGGTCTACCCAGGCATGAATCGGGCAACAGGTCTACCAAGCTCCGGACACCAGGTCTACCCACGGCTTGCTGCGGACACCAGGTCTACCCAGCCATGAAACGGGCAACAGGTCTACCAAGCTGCGGACACCAGGTCTACCCAGGTCATGCTGCGGACACCAGGTCTACCCAGCCATGAAACGGGCAACAGGTCTACTCACGGCTTGCTGCGGACACCAGGTCTACCCAGCCATGAAACGGGCAACAGGTCTACCAAGCTGCGGACACCAGGTCTACCCAGGGCATGCTGCGGACACCAGGTCTACCAACTCAATGCTGCGGACAACAGGTCTACCCAGCCATGAAACGGGCAACAGGTCTACCAAGCTGCGGACACCAGGTCTACCCAGGGCATGCTGCGGACACCAGGTCTACCAACTCAATGCTGCGGACAACAGGTCTACCCAGCCATGAATCGGGCAACAGGTCTACCAAGCTGCGGACACCAGGTCTACCCACGGCTTGCTGCGGACACCAGGTCTACCCAGCCATGAAACGGGCAACAGGTCTACCAAGCTGCGGACACCAGGTCTACCCAGGGCATGCTGCGGACACCAGGTCTACCCACGGCTTGCTGCGGACAACAGGTCTACCCACGGCTTGCTGCGGACAACAGGTCTACCCACTCCAAGCTGCGGACACCAGGTCTAACTACTCCATTACGCGGACAACAGGTCTACCCACTCCATGCGGCGGACAACATGTCTACCCGCTCCATGCTGCGGACACCAGGTCTGCCCACGCCGTGATGCGGACCACAGGTCTACCTTCGCCATGCTGCACGCAGCCCGGGTCGCACCGGAGCTAGGTAGACCCGGTCGCCGCGGCCGTCGCAGCGCCCTCGCCCTCGACGGCGGACCCACGCCGCCGGTCCCGGAGGCGGGTAGACCTGGTCGCCGCGGCCACGGCGGCCGCCCATCCCGGAGCCCAGTAGACCTGGCCGCCGCGGGACCGGCCAAGTTTCCCGGAGTCGTGTAGACCTGGTCGTCGCGGCCACGGCCGCCGCCGCTGCGCCTTCGCCGGCGACGGCGGTCCCACGCCACCGGCCCCGGAGCCGCGTCGACCTGGCCGCCGCGGGACGGGCCACGTTTCGCGGATCCGGGTAGACGAGGCATCCTTGTACCATCTCGGAGCCGGGGAAACCCCACAGCCTCTTAACGCTCCGGAGCCCAAGTGCTCCAGCAGCCTTGCCCCGCCCGGCAGAATCGATTTCAAGACCAAGACATATTTTCGACAACATTTTATTTCATCATTTCATTTCATTTCTTTTCATTTCATTTTATTATTTTATTTTATTTCGTTTTGTTTTGTTTTGTTTTGTTTTGTTTTGATTTGATTTGATTTGTTTCATTTCCTCTTTGCCTTTTTTGAATGATTGCCTCTTCTATTTACTCGGAAAGAAAATCTTTTCCGGAAAACAAAACTCTTGCCAAATCTTATTTGTGATCCCTTTGGGCCCACAGCCGAGCTGACGGAGGGCCTGTGCCCGGTTCTCGCCCTGCTGACACACTGACCCCCCCAAACGGCGTCCTCCCTACCCCACGCCTCCTCCCCCGTCCCCCAGAGACCCTACCTACAGAGCCCCCCCCCCCCCACAAAACAGAACCTCACGGGCCGCAGCACAGCCAGGGGAAGCACGTACGTGCAGCGAAACTCGGCCCAAAGCCGCCGCGCCCTGGCACAACTCGCCCTGCCCCTTCCCGCCCCACGGAGGCGGCTGCATCGAGGCGACCGGCGCCGCCGTCGGCAAGCGGGTGGCCGCTTTCGGGCCGGTTCTTCCGCGGAAGGTCTGCAGAGCTCTTGGGGCCTCGGCGCGGGTTTGGGGGGCCGTGAGGGCTCGCTGTCGAGGCGCCCGGGGCCGGCACGAAGCCGCCTGCCCTCTCCCTGTCCCTGCCCCGTCTTCCGCAGCCACCCATTAACGCTGGGGGCGAGCCCGCCCTCCGCCATCAACCTCCCATGCAGCGCTTTCAGACTTTCCCCGCCCCTGCCCATTGTCGGCTGGGGGCGCCCTGCCCCCCGCCGTCAGCCTCCCTGGCAGCGCTTTCAGACTCTCTCGGGCCCCTGCCCATTGTCGGCTGGGGGCGCCCCGCCCCCCGCCCTCAGCCTCCCTGGCAGCGCTTTCAGACTGCCTCGGGCCCTGCCCATTGTCGGTTGGGGGCGCCCCGCCCCCCGCCCTCAGCCTCCCTGGCAGCGCTTTCAGACGGTCTCGTGCCCTGCCCATTGTCGGTTGGGGGCGACCCCGCCCTCCGCCATCAGCCTCCCTGGCAGCGCTTTCAGACTGCCTCGGGCCCTGCCCATTGTCGGTTGGGGGCGACCCCGCCCTCCGCCATCAGCCTCCCTGGCAGCACTTTCAGCCTCTTCCTGCCCCCGCCCACGGTCCCACCGGGCAGTTTACACGGCGGCGGCGGGAGGCTGATGCCGAGGTCGGCAGGCGGAGAGCCTGGTGCACAAGCAGGGATGGCGGCGGGATGATTGGCGCCGTCTGTCCCTGGTCAAAGAAGCTCTCTGTTCAGCTTTCTCGGAGCCTTTTGCTTTGGTGGCGTTCCTTCCTCCTCCGCCCCGGCGCCGCTCAAGCCTGCGGCAGGGCGGCAGCGCGGCGGGTGGGCGGCCGGGGGGAGGGGGGAGGGGGGGGGGAGGGAGGGAGCGCGCGAGCGAGCGAGCGAGCGAGCGCGCTGCAGAAATGAAGCCCGGAGCAGGGCCGCGGTCCATTCGAGCACGGGGAGGGGGCGCGACAACGCTGCCTGCTCCTGTCGGGGAGCGCTTGGGGAAGTGGGGTGCCGGCACCATGACGGCGGAGCGGACAGGGGCCGCGGCTGGGGAAGAGGCCGGCGGAGCTCGCCAGTGGATGCTGGCGCACGGAGCCGGCAGGGACACCTGGGCACGGCTGGGACCGAAAGTCGCCCGCCTTCACGCCCCGCCTTTCGCCGGGGGGAAGAAGACGCGAGAGCAGGGCTGCCTGCTGGGCTGCCAGTGCCCGCGGTCATGCCGGACGTGCAGGCCGACCGCCGAAGGCGTGCTCGCCGCTGCAGAGACGACAAGGGGGCCGCGCGTCCGATGGAAGAGACGGGGCGCCATCGCGCGGCGGCCGGGCTGCAAGGCCGGCCGACGGTAACAGGACTACCACGCCGCGGGCGGCCAGAGACAAAGACCGGCCGAGGGCAACAGGTCTACCCAGCATTATGCCGGCCGGTACCAGGGCCGGCCGAGGGCAACAGGTCTACCCAGCATTAGGCCAGCCGGAAAGACGGCCGGCAGAGGGCAACAGGTCTACCCAGCATTCGGCCGTCAGGTAACACTGCCGGCCGAGGGCAACAGGTCTACCCAGCATTCGGCTGGCCGGTAACACGGCGGGCCGAGGGCAACAGGTCTACCCAGCATTAGGCCGGCCGGTAACACTGCCGGCCGAGGGCAACAGGTCTACCCAGCATTAGGCCGCCACGTCCAAAGGCCGGCCGAGGGCAACAGGTCTACCCAGCATTAGGCCGCCACGTCCAAAGGCCGGCCGAGGGCAACAGGTCTACCCAGCATTCGGCCGCCACGTCCAAAGGCCGGCCGAGGGCAACAGGTCTACCCAGCATTCGGCCGCCACGTCCAAAGGCCGGCCGAGGGCAACAGGTCTACCCAGCATTCGGCCGCCACGTCCAAAGGCCGGCCGAGGGCAACAGGTCTACCCAGCATTCGGCCGCCACGTCCAAAGGCCGGCCGAGGGCAACAGGTCTACCCAGCATTCGGCCGCCACGTCCAAAGGCCGGCCGAGGGCAACAGGTCTACCCAGCATTCGGCCGTCAGGTACAAAGGCCGGCCGAGGGCAACAGGTCTACCCAGCATTAGGCTGCCACGTACAAAGGCCGGCCGAGGGCAACAGGTCTACCCAGCATTCGGCCGTCAGGTACAAAGGCCGGCCGAGGGCAACAGGTCTACCCAGCATTAGGCCGGCCGGTAACACTGCCGGCCGAGGGCAACAGGTCTACCCAGCATTAGGCCGCCACGTCCAAAGGCCGGCCGAGGGCAACAGGTCTAACCAGCATTAGGCCGGCCGGCAGAGGGCAACAGGTCTACCCAGCATTCGGCCGTCAGGTACAAAGGCCGGCCGAGGGCAACAGGTCTACCCAGCATTAGGCCGGCCGGTAACACTGCCGGCCGAGGGCAACAGGTCTACCCAGCATTAGGCCGCCACGTCCAAAGGCCGGCCGAGGGCAAGAGGTCTACCCAGCATTAGGCCGCCACGTCCAAAGGCCGGCCGAGGGCAACAGGTCTACCCAGCATTAGGCCGCCACGTCCAAAGGCCGGCCGAGGGCAACAGGTCTACCCAGCATTCGGCCGTCAGGTACAAAGGCCGGCCGAGGGCAACAGGTCTACCCAGCATTCGGCCGCCACGTCCAAAGGCCGGCCGAGGGCAACAGGTCTACCCAGCATTAGGCCGCCACGTCCAAAGGCCGGCCGAGGGCAACAGGTCTACCCAGCATTAGGCCGCCACGTCCAAAGGCCGGCCGAGGGCAACAGGTCTACCCAGCATTAGGCCGGCCGGCCGAGGGCAACAGGTCTACCCAGCATTCGGCCGTCAGGTACAAAGGCCGGCCGAGGGCAACAGGTCTACCCAGCATTAGGCCGCCACGTCCAAAGGCCGGCCGAGGGCAACAGGTCTACCCAGCATTAGGCCGCCACGTCCAAAGGCCGGCCGAGGGCAACAGGTCTACCCAGCATTAGGCCGCCACATCCAAAGGCCGGCCGAGGGCAACAGGTCTACCCAGCATTAGGCCGGCCGGCAGAGGGCAACAGGTCTACCCAGCATTCGGCCGTCAGGTACAAAGGCCGGCCGAGGGCAACAGGTCTACCCAGCATTCGGCCGCCACGTCCAAAGGCCGGCCGAGGGCAACAGGTCTACCCAGCATTAGGCCGCCACGTCCAAAGGCCGGCCGAGGGCAACAGGTCTACCCAGCATTAGGCCGCCACGTCCAAAGGCCGGCCGAGGGCAACAGGTCTACCCAGCATTAGGCCGGCCGGCCGAGGGCAACAGGTCTACCCAGCATTCGGCCGTCAGGTACAAAGGCCGGCCGAGGGCAACAGGTCTACCCAGCATTAGGCCGCCACGTCCAAAGGCCGGCCGAGGGCAACAGGTCTACCCAGCATTAGGCCGCCACGTCCAAAGGCCGGCCGAGGGCAACAGGTCTACCCAGCATTAGGCCGCCACATCCAAAGGCCGGCCGAGGGCAACAGGTCTACCCAGCATTAGGCCGGCCGGCAGAGGGCAACAGGTCTACCCAGCATTCGGCCGTCAGGTACAAAGGCCGGCCGAGGGCAACAGGTCTACCCAGCATTAGGCCGCCACGTCCAAAGGCCGGCCGAGGGCAACAGGTCTACCCAGCATTAGGCCGGCCGGTAACACGGCCGGCAGAGGGCAACAGGTCTACTCAGCATTAGGCCGGCCGGTAAAACGGCAGGCCGAGGGCAACAGGTCTACCCAGCATTCGGCCGTCAGGTACAAAGGCCGGCCGAG
>NW_028276073.1:400000-402500 GCF_052056855.1 Sturnus vulgaris | reverse complement strand
CAATTCACATTAATTCTCGCAGCTAGCTGCGTTCTTCATCGACGCACGAGCCGAGTGATCCACCGCTAAGAGTTGTCTGGCTTTCGGGACCGCTCGCGTGAAGCGGCCCCTTTTCTGTTTCTGCAGGGACGCGCGCGCCCCCGCGCGCCCCGCTTCGACCGTACGAGCACACACAAACGGAGGAGGAGGAGGAGAAAGCGCGGGGCAAAAAAGAGAAACCCCGCGCAACGCTCCGAAGGTCGGCCAAAGAAAGGCGGAGGGGCCCGCGCCCCCGACCGCCTCCCCCCGCGAGGGGAGACGCCGCCTCGCGTGCCGTCCTTCGGAGGCGGCCCAGGCGCCCGGGCTCGGCCCGACCTCCGCGCGGAGGGGCTTGTGCGGCAACGCGCCGGACCGCGGGGGGCACGGTGGCCCGCCCGGCCTCTCGATCACGGGACGACTACGCGTTCGCGGGCCGGGGGCCCGCCGGCCCCCGCCGCTCCCGGCTCACTCCCTGGCTTCTCCTTTTCACCGCTCCGCCGACTCGCGGAACGCCACCGCGCCAAAACGCGGGGGCCGGCTCTCCCGCCAGCGGCCCCTGAACGTCGCCCGAAACGCCACGCGGCGGCGGGACCGTTCCGCCGGCGCAACCCCTGGCGCGGGACCGCTTGCCCGCCGGAAGGCGAACGCCCGGCGGGCCGCGCTCCGCCACCGGCGCCGGAGGCGGGACGCCGCCGAGACCCGAGCCGGCATCGCGGAGCGCCCGAGGTCTGCCGCTCGGCAAAACCCCTCCGCCACCCGCGGCCGCACTCCCGGGACCGCCGCCGCTTCGCACCGCCGAGCTGCCCTTCCGCGAGCACGCGCCCAGCGGGCAGGCGTACGGCGGCTGAGCCGGGGGGCACCGCCCGCTCCCCTCGTTTCCACTCGGGGACCGGACGGGGAAGCGCCCCCGCGGCCGCCCCGCACGCCTCCCCTTTTTTTTGGCCCACACGCGGCCGGGAAGGGCGACGGGGAAGCGGACGGGCGGGGCCCGGGCCGGGACGGCCGCCGGTGAAGGCGGGCGCCTCGCGGCCGACCGTCCCCCCCCCCCGGGGGGGGCGGGGACACTCGCCGAGCGGCGACGCCGCCGCTCGGCACGGGGTCGCCCGCGCCCGCCGGACCTCCGGCGATGGAGGAGCCGGCCGAGCGCTGCGCCCCAACGGGCGGGGACAGCGCTCCGAGTCAGGGGTGGCCGGCGGCCGGCGCCGCCGCGGTGCGGTTCGAGGCGACAAGGCCGTCGAGGCGAGAGGCGCGCGGTCGCGCCTGACGCGGCGCCGCCCGCGAGCCCGCGGCGGCGGCTAAGGAGAAAGAGCGAGAGAGCGCGGCGGGCCCCGGCGGCCGCAACCCCGCAGCTGAGGTAGGTAAGGCAGAGAGCGCGCGCCCTCTGCCGGCGTCGCCCCGCATCGCAGAGGCCAGCGGGGTCGGCCCCCCGCGGCCGATCGCGCGCCGCGGCCTCTCCGCCGAGACCGGGCCGCAGAGAGGGGGGGGCAGGGCGCCCCTTCCCCGGCCCGGCACGGGTGGCCCCCGCGCGCGGGCAAGCGCGGCGGGACGCCGACGACGGCGAGCGCGGCCGGTCGCGACGGACACGCCACCGCAGGGGATCGGCGGGAGTAGCTCCCCACCCCTCGATGGCGCCCCGCGCCGCCACCGCCCGACACCCGCTGCCGCCGCCGCCACCGCCGCCGCCGCCGCGGCGGGGCCGTGCCGGGCCGCCCGAGTCTTTAAACCTCCGCCCGGCTCGGCGGCCCTTTCGGCCCCCAACAGGCGTTTGACGACGCCGAGGGAAACCGGCAGGAGACCGCCGAGGCGCGAAGCGCTAGGTACCTGGCCCTGGGGTGAGGGAAACGACCTGCATGGCCCCGCCGGGGTGCCTCCCCCGCTGCCACCCTCGGGGGAGCGTCCACCGGCGGGGGCGCGCCCGACGTCCGCTGCCATCACCGCGGCAATCCTTCTCGGGGCCCGGGGTTTCCCTCAGTAGCCCGGCGCTGCGCCCGAGAGGACCACCGCGGCTCGGGCCGCCCCGCCGGCGCGGGGAACACGGCCCAGCCACCGAGAAACCTCGCACACCCCCGGCCGAGAGAGGCCACGGCGACGACGGTGCGGACCGTCGCCGCCGCGCCACCCGGCGGCGGCTCGCGCACGTGCGCGCTCCCCCTGGAGGCGCGACCCGGAACTGCCGGAGCCCGGCCCTCGGGAGCTCCTCTGCCGCGCGAGGAGGCCGCTCGGCCAAGGAGAGCGGGATTTTGCCGGGCGGCAAAGCCCCGCGTCCCCCCCCGCGCTCTGGGGAAGGGCCGGAGGAGCCGCCTCCTCCGAGCCCCGAAGGCCTTCCCGCGCGCACCCTTTTTACACACGTTGGCCATCGCCTTGCGCCATCGGCCGCCGTTGCGCGCGACGGCCGGACGGCCGGCCGTCGCCCGGCGGGCGAAGAGACGACGGAAGGGGGGCGGGTGCGCCTCCGGGAGGGGCCGTGCCGAGCACCCCTCCC
>NW_028276073.1:367500-395000 GCF_052056855.1 Sturnus vulgaris | reverse complement strand
GCGCCCGGCTCCCCGTTGTCACGAAACCGGCAGCAGCCGGGCCGGAGCGGGACACACTCGCGGCTTTCTCGCCCTCTCTCTGGGCCTTTTTCTCGCTTCTCCCCCGCCTGGAACAACGCAGCCTCGCCTGGGCCGGGGGAGCGCGGTGGCTCTCGGATCGCATCGCTCTCTCTGGGGGCTTTCTCGCTTCTCCCCCGGACTGAACACGCAGCCTCGGCCTGGGCCGGGGAGCGGCTCTCGGATCGCATCGGTCTCTCTGGGGGCTTTCTCGCTTCTCCCCCGACTGAGCACGCAGCCTCGCCTGGGCCGGGGAGCGGCTCTCGGATCGCATCGGTCTCTCTCTCTGGGCTAACCTGTCCCAGTCGAACTGGGTAAGACGGGAAGCCGGACGAAGCCACGCGACTCGCCCCGACATCGGCGGTGTTCTTCTGGCCCTGGCGACCGCACGCGCGTCCGCCCTTCTCCGCCACGGACACAGGCACGGCAACAGCCTGTGGGGATACGGCCCGTCACCTCGTTCCCATAATACGGACAGATGGGCCCGAAGCGGCGGAGGCCGGAAAGAGAACCGATGTACGTGACCGAGGGGGCGCAGTGGCGCACGCCGCCTTCTACGATGACATAGCCGGAGGCAGCGAGAAACAGCGACCCCTTGGAGTACTTCCAGGCCGGCAGCGGACAACAGGTCTACCAGCCATGAAACGGGCAACAGGTCTACCGACGGCTTGCTGCGGACAACAGGTCTACCCAGCCATGAAACGGGCAACAGGTCTACCAAGCTGCGGACACCAGGTCTACCCAGGGCATGCTGCGGACACCAGGTCTACCCACGGCTTGCTGCGGACAACAGGTCTACCCAGCTGCGGACACCAGGTCTACCCAGGGCATGAAAAGGGCAACAGGTCTACCAAGCTGCGGACACCAGGTCTACCCAGGGCATGCTGCGGACACCAGGTCTACCCACGGCTTGCTGCGGACAACAGGTCTACCCAGCCATGAAACGGGCAACAGGTCTACCAAGCTGCGGACACCAGGTCTACCCAGGGCATGCTGCGGACACCAGGTCTACCCACGGCTTGCTGCGGACACCAGGTCTACCCACGGCTTGCTGCGGACACCAGGTCTACCCAGCCATGAAACGGGCAACAGGTCTACCAAGCTGCGGACACCAGGTCTACCCAGGGCATGCTGCGGACACCAGGTCTACCCACGGCTTGCTGCGGACACCAGGTCTACCCAGCCATGAAACGGGCAACAGGTCTACCAAGCTGCGGACACCAGGTCTACCCAGGGCATGCTGCGGACAACAGGTCTACCCAGCCATGAAACGGGCAACAGGTCTACTCACGGCTTGCTGCGGACACCAGGTCTACCCAGCCATGAAACGGGCAACAGGTCTACCAAGCTGCGGACACCAGGTCTACCCAGGGCATGCTGCGGACACCAGGTCTACCCACTCAATGCTGCGGACAACAGGTCTACCCAGGCATGAATCGGGCAACAGGTCTACCAAGCTCCGGACACCAGGTCTACCCACGGCTTGCTGCGGACACCAGGTCTACCCAGCCATGAAACGGGCAACAGGTCTACCAAGCTGCGGACACCAGGTCTACCCAGGGCATGCTGCGGACACCAGGTCTACCCAGCCATGAAACGGGCAACAGGTCTACTCACGGCTTGCTGCGGACACCAGGTCTACCCAGCCATGAAACGGGCAACAGGTCTACCAAGCTGCGGACACCAGGTCTACCCAGGGCATGCTGCGGACACCAGGTCTACCCAGCCATGAAACGGGCAACAGGTCTACTCACGGCTTGCTGCGGACACCAGGTCTACCCAGCCATGAAACGGGCAACAGGTCTACCAAGCTGCGGACACCAGGTCTACCCAGGGCATGCTGCGGACACCAGGTCTACCCAGGGCATGCTGCGGACAACAGGTCTACCCAGGCATGAATCGGGCAACAGGTCTACCAAGCTCCGGACACCAGGTCTACCCACGGCTTGCTGCGGACACCAGGTCTACCCAGCCATGAAACGGGCAACAGGTCTACCAAGCTGCGGACACCAGGTCTACCCAGGGCATGCTGCGGACACCAGGTCTACCCAGCCATGAAACGGGCAACAGGTCTACTCACGGCTTGCTGCGGACACCAGGTCTACCCAGCCATGAAACGGGCAACAGGTCTACCAAGCTGCGGACACCAGGTCTACCCAGGGCATGCTGCGGACACCAGGTCTACCCACGGCTTGCTGCGGACACCAGGTCTACCCAGCCATGAAACGGGCAACAGGTCTACCCAGCTGCGGACACCAGGTCTACCCAGGGCATGCTGCGGACACCAGGTCTACCCAGCCATGAAACGGGCAACAGGTCTACTCACGGCTTGCAGCGGACAACAGGTCTACCCAGCCATGAAACGGGCAACAGGTCTACCAAGCTGCGGACACCAGGTCTACCCAGGGCATGCTGCGGACACCAGGTCTACCCACTCAATGCTGCGGACAACAGGTCTACCCAGGCATGAAACGGGCAACAGGTCTACCAAGCTGCGGACACCAGGTCTACCCAGGGCATGCTGCGGACACCAGGTCTACCCACGGCTTGCTGCGGACACCAGGTCTACCAACTCAATGCTGCGGACAACAGGTCTACCCAGCCATGAAACGGGCAACAGGTCTACCAAGCTGCGGACACCAGGTCTACCCACGGCTTGCTGCGGACACCAGGTCTACCCAGCCATGAAACGGGCAACAGGTCTACCAAGCTGCGGACACCAGGTCTACCCAGGGCATGCTGCGGACACCAGGTCTACCCACGGCTTGCTGCGGACAACAGGTCTACCCAGCCATGAATCGGGCAACAGGTCTACCAAGCTGCGGACACCAGGTCTACCCACGGCTTGCTGCGGACACCAGGTCTACCCAGCCATGAAACGGGCACCAGGTCTACTCACGGCTTGCTGCGGACACCAGGTCTACCCAGCCATGAAACGGGCAACAGGTCTACCAAGCTGCGGACACCAGGTCTACCCAGCCATGAAACGGGCAACAGGTCTACCAACTCAATGCTGCGGACAACAGGTCTACCCAGCCATGAAACGGGCAACAGGTCTACCAAGCTGCGGACACCAGGTCTACCCACGGCTTGCTGCGGACACCAGGTCTACCAACTCAATGCTGCGGACACCAGGTCTACCCAGCCATGAAACGGGCAACAGGTCTACCAAGCTGCGGACACCAGGTCTACCCACGGCTTGCTGCGGACAACAGGTCTACCCAGGCATGAATCGGGCAACAGGTCTACCAAGCTGCGGACACCAGGTCTACCCACGGCTTGCTGCGGACAACAGGTCTACCCAGCCATGAAACGGGCAACAGGTCTACCAAGCTGCGGACACCAGGTCTACCCAGGGCATGCTGCGGACACCAGGTCTACCCAGCCATGAAACGGGCAACAGGTCTACTCACGGCTTGCTGCGGACACCAGGTCTACCCAGCCATGAAACGGGCAACAGGTCTACCAAGCTGCGGACACCAGGTCTACCCAGGGCATGCTGCGGACACCAGGTCTACCCAGTCATGAAACGGGCAACAGGTCTACTCACGGCTTGCTGCGGACAACAGGTCTACCCAGCCATGAAACGGGCAACAGGTCTACCAAGCTGCGGACAACAGGTCTACCCAGGGCATGCTGCGGACACCAGGTCTACCCACTCAATGCTGCGGACAACAGGTCTACCCAGGCATGAATCGGGCAACAGGTCTACCAAGCTCCGGACACCAGGTCTACCCACGGCTTGCTGCGGACAACAGGTCTACCCAGCCATGAAACGGGCAACAGGTCTACCAAGCTGCGGACACCAGGTCTACCCAGGGCATGCTGCGGACACCAGGTCTACCCAGCCATGAAACGGGCAACAGGTCTACTCACGGCTTGCTGCGGACAACAGGTCTACCCAGCCATGAAACGGGCAACAGGTCTACCAAGCTGCGGACACCAGGTCTACCCAGGGCATGCTGCGGACACCAGGTCTACCCACTCAATGCTGCGGACAACAGGTCTACCCAGGCATGAATCGGGCAACAGGTCTACCAAGCTCCGGACACCAGGTCTACCCACGGCTTGCTGCGGACAACAGGTCTACCCAGCCATGAAACGGGCAACAGGTCTACCAAGCTGCGGACACCAGGTCTACCCAGGGCATGCTGCGGACACCAGGTCTACCCAGCCATGAAACGGGCAACAGGTCTACTCACGGCTTGCTGCGGACACCAGGTCTACCCAGCCATGAAACGGGCAACAGGTCTACCAAGCTGCGGACACCAGGTCTACCCAGGGCATGCTGCGGACACCAGGTCTACCCACTCAATGCTGCGGACAACAGGTCTACCCAGGCATGAATCGGGCAACAGGTCTACCAAGCTCCGGACACCAGGTCTACCCACGGCTTGCTGCGGACACCAGGTCTACCCAGCCATGAAACGGGCAACAGGTCTACCAAGCTGCGGACACCAGGTCTACCCAGGGCATGCTGCGGACACCAGGTCTACCCAGCCATGAAACGGGCAACAGGTCTACTCACGGCTTGCTGCGGACACCAGGTCTACCCAGCCATGAAACGGGCAACAGGTCTACCAAGCTGCGGACACCAGGTCTACCCAGGGCATGCTGCGGACACCAGGTCTACCCAGCCATGAAACGGGCAACAGGTCTACTCACGGCTTGCTGCGGACACCAGGTCTACCCAGCCATGAAACGGGCAACAGGTCTACCAAGCTGCGGACACCAGGTCTACCCAGGGCATGCTGCGGACACCAGGTCTACCCAGGGCATGCTGCGGACAACAGGTCTACCCAGGCATGAATCGGGCAACAGGTCTACCAAGCTCCGGACACCAGGTCTACCCACGGCTTGCTGCGGACACCAGGTCTACCCAGCCATGAAACGGGCAACAGGTCTACCAAGCTGCGGACACCAGGTCTACCCAGGGCATGCTGCGGACACCAGGTCTACCCAGCCATGAAACGGGCAACAGGTCTACTCACGGCTTGCTGCGGACACCAGGTCTACCCAGCCATGAAACGGGCAACAGGTCTACCAAGCTGCGGACACCAGGTCTACCCAGGGCATGCTGCGGACACCAGGTCTACCCAGCCATGAAACGGGCAACAGGTCTACTCACGGCTTGCTGCGGACACCAGGTCTACCCAGCCATGAAACGGGCAACAGGTCTACCAAGCTGCGGACACCAGGTCTACCCAGGGCATGCTGCGGACACCAGGTCTACCCAGGGCATGCTGCGGACAACAGGTCTACCCAGGCATGAATCGGGCAACAGGTCTACCAAGCTGCGGACACCAGGTCTACCCAGGGCATGCTGCGGACACCAGGTCTACCCAGCCATGAAACGGGCAACAGGTCTACCAAGCTGCGGACAACAGGTCTACCCAGGGCATGCTGCGGACACCAGGTCTACCCAGCCATGAAACGGGCAACAGGTCTACTCACGGCTTGCTGCGGACACCAGGTCTACCCAGCCATGAAACGGGCAACAGGTCTACCAAGCTGCGGACACCAGGTCTACCCAGGGCATGCTGCGGACACCAGGTCTACCCAGCCATGAAACGGGCAACAGGTCTACTCACGTCTTGCTGCGGACACCAGGTCTACCCAGCCATGAAACGGGCAACAGGTCTACCAAGCTGCGGACACCAGGTCTACTCACGGCTTGCTGCGGACACCAGGTCTACCCAGCCATGAAACGGGCAACAGGTCTACTCACGGCTTGCTGCGGACACCAGGTCTACCCAGCCATGAAACGGGCAACAGGTCTACCAAGCTGCGGACAACAGGTCTACCCAGGGCATGCTGCGGACAACAGGTCTACCCAGCCATGAAACGGGCAACAGGTCTACTCACGGCTTGCTGCGGACACCAGGTCTACCCAGCCATGAAACGGGCAACAGGTCTACCAAGCTGCGGACACCAGGTCTACCCAGGGCATGCTGCGGACACCAGGTCTACCCACGGCTTGCTGCGGACACCAGGTCTACCCAGCCATGAAACGGGCAACAGGTCTACCAAGCTGCGGACACCAGGTCTACCCAGGGCATGCTGCGGACACCAGGTCTACCCACGGCTTGCTGCGGACAACAGGTCTACCCAGCCATGAAACGGGCAACAGGTCTACCAAGCTGCGGACACCAGGTCTACCCAGGGCATGCTGCGGACAACAGGTCTACCCAGCCATGAAACGGGCAACAGGTCTACTCACGGCTTGCTGCGGACAACAGGTCTACCAAGCCATGAAACGGGCAACAGGTCTACCAAGCTGCGGACACCAGGTCTACCCAGGGCATGCTGCGGACACCAGGTCTACCCACTCAATGCTGCGGACAACAGGTCTACCCAGGCATGAATCGGGCAACAGGTCTACCAAGCTCCGGACACCAGGTCTACCCACGGCTTGCTGCGGACACCAGGTCTACCCAGCCATGAAACGGGCAACAGGTCTACCAAGCTGCGGACACCAGGTCTACCCAGGGCATGCTGCGGACACCAGGTCTACCCAGCCATGAAACGGGCAACAGGTCTACCAAGCTGCGGACACCAGGTCTACCCAGGGCATGCTGCGGACACCAGGTCTACCCAGGGCATGCTGCGGACAACAGGTCTACCCAGGCATGAATCGGGCAACAGGTCTACCAAGCTCCGGACACCAGGTCTACCCACGGCTTGCTGCGGACACCAGGTCTACCCAGCCATGAAACGGGCAACAGGTCTACCAAGCTGCGGACACCAGGTCTACCCAGGGCATGCTGCGGACACCAGGTCTACCCAGCCATGAAACGGGCAACAGGTCTACTCACGGCTTGCTGCGGACACCAGGTCTACCCAGCCATGAAACGGGCAACAGGTCTACCAAGCTGCGGACACCAGGTCTACCCAGGGCATGCTGCGGACACCAGGTCTACCCAGCCATGAAACGGGCAACAGGTCTACTCACGGCTTGCTGCGGACACCAGGTCTACCCAGCCATGAAACGGGCAACAGGTCTACCAAGCTGCGGACACCAGGTCTACCCAGGGCATGCTGCGGACACCAGGTCTACCCAGGGCATGCTGCGGACAACAGGTCTACCCAGGCATGAATCGGGCAACAGGTCTACCAAGCTGCGGACACCAGGTCTACCCAGGGCATGCTGCGGACACCAGGTCTACCCAGCCATGAAACGGGCAACAGGTCTACCAAGCTGCGGACACCAGGTCTACCCAGGGCATGCTGCGGACACCAGGTCTACCCAGCCATGAAACGGGCAACAGGTCTACTCACGGCTTGCTGCGGACACCAGGTCTACCCAGCCATGAAACGGGCAACAGGTCTACCAAGCTGCGGACACCAGGTCTACCCAGGGCATGCTGCGGACACCAGGTCTACCCAGCCATGAAACGGGCAACAGGTCTACTCACGTCTTGCTGCGGACACCAGGTCTACCCAGCCATGAAACGGGCAACAGGTCTACCAAGCTGCGGACACCAGGTCTACTCACGGCTTGCTGCGGACACCAGGTCTACCCAGCCATGAAACGGGCAACAGGTCTACTCACGGCTTGCTGCGGACACCAGGTCTACCCAGCCATGAAACGGGCAACAGGTCTACCAAGCTGCGGACAACAGGTCTACCCAGGGCATGCTGCGGACAACAGGTCTACCCAGCCATGAAACGGGCAACAGGTCTACTCACGGCTTGCTGCGGACACCAGGTCTACCCAGCCATGAAACGGGCAACAGGTCTACCAAGCTGCGGACACCAGGTCTACCCAGGGCATGCTGCGGACACCAGGTCTACCCACGGCTTGCTGCGGACACCAGGTCTACCCAGCCATGAAACGGGCAACAGGTCTACCAAGCTGCGGACACCAGGTCTACCCAGGGCATGCTGCGGACACCAGGTCTACCCACGGCTTGCTGCGGACAACAAGTCTACCCAGCCATGAAACGGGCAACAGGTCTACCAAGCTGCGGACACCAGGTCTACCCAGGGCATGCTGCGGACAACAGGTCTACCCAGCCATGAAACGGGCAACAGGTCTACTCACGGCTTGCTGCGGACACCAGGTCTACCCAGCCATGAAACGGGCAACAGGTCTACCAAGCTGCGGACACCAGGTCTACCCAGGGCATGCTGCGGACACCAGGTCTACCAACTCAATGCTGCGGACAACAGGTCTACCCAGCCATGAATCGGGCAACAGGTCTACCAAGCTGCGGACACCAGGTCTACCCACGGCTTGCTGCGGACACCAGGTCTACCCAGCCATGAAACGGGCAACAGGTCTACCAAGCTGCGGACACCAGGTCTACCCAGGGCATGCTGCGGACACCAGGTCTACCCAGCCATGAAACGGGCAACAGGTCTACTCACGGCTTGCTGCGGACAACAGGTCTACCCAGCCATGAAACGGGCAACAGGTCTACCAAGCTGCGGACACCAGGTCTACCCAGGGCATGCTGCGGACACCAGGTCTACCCACGGCTTGCTGCGGACAACAGGTCTACCCAGGCATGAATCGGGCAACAGGTCTACCAAGCTGCGGACACCAGGTCTACCCAGGGCATGCTGCGGACACCAGGTCTACCCACGGCTTGCTGCGGACAACAGGTCTACCCAGCCATGAATCGGGCAACAGGTCTACCAAGCTCCGGACACCAGGTCTACCCACGGCTTGCTGCGGACACCAGGTCTACCCAGCCATGAAACGGGCAACAGGTCTACCAAGCTGCGGACACCAGGTCTACCCAGCCATGAAACGGGCAACAGGTCTACCAACTCAATGCTGCGGACAACAGGTCTACCCAGCCATGAAACGGGCAACAGGTCTACCAAGCTGCGGACACCAGGTCTACCCACGGCTTGCTGCGGACACCAGGTCTACCCAGCCATGAAACGGGCAACAGGTCTACCAAGCTGCGGACACCAGGTCTACCCAGGGCATGCTGCGTACAACAGGTCTACCCAGCCATGAAACGGGCAACAGGTCTACTCACGGCTTGCTGCGGACAACAGGTCTACCCAGCCATGAAACGGGCAACAGGTCTACCAAGCTGCGGACAACAGGTCTACCCAGGGCATGCTGCGGACACCAGGTCTACCCAGCCATGAAACGGGCAACAGGTCTACTCACGGCTTGCTGCGGACACCAGGTCTACCCAGCCATGAATCGGGCAACAGGTCTACCAAGCTGCGGACAACAGGTCTACCCAGCCATGAAACGGGCAACAGGTCTACCATCTCAATGCTGCGGACACCAGGTCTACCCAGCCATGAAACGGGCAACAGGTCTACCAAGCTGCGGACACCAGGTCTACCCAGGGTATGTAGCGGACACCAGGTCTACCAACTCAATGCTGCGGACAACAGGTCTACCCAGCCATGAAACGGGCAACAGGTCTACCAAGCTGCGGACACCAGGTCTACCCACGGCTTGCTGCGGACACCAGGTCTACCCAGCCATGAAACGGGCAGCAGGTCTACCCACGGCTTGCTGCGGACACCAGGTCTACCCAGCCATGAAACGGGCAACAGGTCTACCAAGCTGCGGACACCAGGTCTACCCAGGGCATGCTGCGGACAACAGGTCTACCCAGCCATGAAACGGGCAACAGGTCTACTCACGGCTTGCTGCGGACACCAGGTCTACCCAGCCATGAAACGGGCAACAGGTCTACCAAGCTGCGGACACCAGGTCTACCCAGGGCATGCTGCGGACACCAGGTCTACCCAGCCATGAAACGGGCAACAGGTCTACTCACGGCTTGCTGCGGACACCAGGTCTACCCAGCCATGAAACGGGCAACAGGTCTACCAAGCTGCGGACACCAGGTCTACCCAGCTATGAAACGGGCAACAGGTCTACCAAGCTGCGGACACCAGGTCTACCCAGGGCATGCTGCGGACACCAGGTCTACCAACTCAATGCTGCGGACAACAGGTCTACCCAGCCATGAATCGGGCAACAGGTCTACCAAGCTGCGGACACCAGGTCTACCCACGGCTTGCTGCGGACAACAGGTCTACCCAGCCATGAAACGGGCAACAGGTCTACCAAGCTGCGGACACCAGGTCTACCCAGGGCATGCTGCGGACACCAGGTCTACCCAGCCATGAAACGGGCAACAGGTCTACCAAGCTGCGGACACCAGGTCTACCCAGGGCATGCTGCGGACACCAGGTCTACCAACTCAATGCTGCGGACAACAGGTCTACCCAGCCATGAAACGGGCAACAGGTCTACCAAGCTGCGGACACCAGGTCTACCCAGGGCATGCTGCGGACACCAGGTCTACCAACTCAATGCTGCGGACACCAGGTCTACCCAGCCATGAATCGGGCAACAGGTCTACCAAGCTGCGGACACCAGGTCTACCCAGGGCATGCTGCGGACACCAGGTCTACCCAGCCATGAAACGGGCAACAGGTCTACTCACGGCTTGCTGCGGACAACAGGTCTACCCAGCCATGAAACGGGCAACAGGTCTACCAAGCTGCGGACACCAGGTCTACCCAGGGCATGCTGCGGACACCAGGTCTACCCACTCAATGCTGCGGACAACAGGTCTACCCAGGCATGAATCGGGCAACAGGTCTACCAAGCTGCGGACACCAGGTCTACCCAGGGCATGCTGCGGACACCAGGTCTACCCACGGCTTGCTGCGGACAACAGGTCTACCCAGGCATGAATCGGGCAACAGGTCTACCAAGCTCCGGACACCAGGTCTACCCACGGCTTGCTGCGGACACCAGGTCTACCCAGCCATGAAACGGGCAACAGGTCTACCAAGCTGCGGACACCAGGTCTACCCAGCCATGAAACGGGCAACAGGTCTACCAACTCAATGCTGCGGACAACAGGTCTACCCAGCCATGAAACGGGCAACAGGTCTACCAAGCTGCGGACACCAGGTCTACCCACGGCTTGCTGCGGACACCAGGTCTACCCAGCCATGAAACGGGCAACAGGTCTACCAAGCTGCGGACACCAGGTCTACCCAGGGCATGCTGCGGACAACAGGTCTACCCAGCCATGAAACGGGCAACAGGTCTACTCACGGCTTGCTGCGGACACCAGGTCTACCCAGCCATGAAACGGGCAACAGGTCTACCAAGCTGCGGACACCAGGTCTACCCAGGGCATGCTGCGGACACCAGGTCTACCCACTCAATGCTGCGGACAACAGGTCTACCCAGGCATGAATCGGGCAACAGGTCTACCAAGCTCCGGACACCAGGTCTACCCACGGCTTGCTGCGGACACCAGGTCTACCCAGCCATGAAACGGGCAACAGGTCTACCAAGCTGCGGACACCAGGTCTACCCAGGGCATGCTGCGGACACCAGGTCTACCCAGCCATGAAACGGGCAACAGGTCTACTCACGGCTTGCTGCGGACACCAGGTCTACCCAGCCATGAAACGGGCAACAGGTCTACCAAGCTGCGGACACCAGGTCTACCCAGGGCATGCTGCGGACACCAGGTCTACCCAGCCATGAAACGGGCAACAGGTCTACTCACGGCTTGCTGCGGACACCAGGTCTACCCAGCCATGAAACGGGCAACAGGTCTACCAAGCTGCGGACACCAGGTCTACCCAGGGCATGCTGCGGACACCAGGTCTACCCAGGGCATGCTGCGGACAACAGGTCTACCCAGGCATGAATCGGGCAACAGGTCTACCAAGCTCCGGACACCAGGTCTACCCACGGCTTGCTGCGGACACCAGGTCTACCCAGCCATGAAACGGGCAACAGGTCTACCAAGCTGCGGACACCAGGTCTACCCAGGGCATGCTGCGGACACCAGGTCTACCCAGCCATGAAACGGGCAACAGGTCTACTCACGGCTTGCTGCGGACACCAGGTCTACCCAGCCATGAAACGGGCAACAGGTCTACCAAGCTGCGGACACCAGGTCTACCCAGGGCATGCTGCGGACACCAGGTCTACCCACGGCTTGCTGCGGACACCAGGTCTACCCAGCCATGAAACGGGCAACAGGTCTACCCAGCTGCGGACACCAGGTCTACCCAGGGCATGCTGCGGACACCAGGTCTACCCAGCCATGAAACGGGCAACAGGTCTACTCACGGCTTGCAGCGGACAACAGGTCTACCCAGCCATGAAACGGGCAACAGGTCTACCAAGCTGCGGACACCAGGTCTACCCAGGGCATGCTGCGGACACCAGGTCTACCCACTCAATGCTGCGGACAACAGGTCTACCCAGGCATGAAACGGGCAACAGGTCTACCAAGCTGCGGACACCAGGTCTACCCAGGGCATGCTGCGGACACCAGGTCTACCCACGGCTTGCTGCGGACACCAGGTCTACCAACTCAATGCTGCGGACAACAGGTCTACCCAGCCATGAAACGGGCAACAGGTCTACCAAGCTGCGGACACCAGGTCTACCCACGGCTTGCTGCGGACACCAGGTCTACCCAGCCATGAAACGGGCAACAGGTCTACCAAGCTGCGGACACCAGGTCTACCCAGGGCATGCTGCGGACACCAGGTCTACCCACGGCTTGCTGCGGACAACAGGTCTACCCAGCCATGAATCGGGCAACAGGTCTACCAAGCTGCGGACACCAGGTCTACCCACGGCTTGCTGCGGACACCAGGTCTACCCAGCCATGAAACGGGCAACAGGTCTACTCACGGCTTGCTGCGGACACCAGGTCTACCCAGCCATGAAACGGGCAACAGGTCTACCAAGCTGCGGACACCAGGTCTACCCAGCCATGAAACGGGCAACAGGTCTACCAACTCAATGCTGCGGACAACAGGTCTACCCAGCCATGAAACGGGCAACAGGTCTACCAAGCTGCGGACACCAGGTCTACCCACGGCTTGCTGCGGACACCAGGTCTACCAACTCAATGCTGCGGACACCAGGTCTACCCAGCCATGAAACGGGCAACAGGTCTACCAAGCTGCGGACACCAGGTCTACCCACGGCTTGCTGCGGACAACAGGTCTACCCAGGCATGAATCGGGCAACAGGTCTACCAAGCTGCGGACACCAGGTCTACCCACGGCTTGCTGCGGACAACAGGTCTACCCAGCCATGAAACGGGCAACAGGTCTACCAAGCTGCGGACACCAGGTCTACCCAGGGCATGCTGCGGACACCAGGTCTACCCAGCCATGAAACGGGCAACAGGTCTACTCACGGCTTGCTGCGGACACCAGGTCTACCCAGCCATGAAACGGGCAACAGGTCTACCAAGCTGCGGACACCAGGTCTACCCAGGGCATGCTGCGGACACCAGGTCTACCCAGTCATGAAACGGGCAACAGGTCTACTCACGGCTTGCTGCGGACAACAGGTCTACCCAGCCATGAAACGGGCAACAGGTCTACCAAGCTGCGGACAACAGGTCTACCCAGGGCATGCTGCGGACACCAGGTCTACCCACTCAATGCTGCGGACAACAGGTCTACCCAGGCATGAATCGGGCAACAGGTCTACCAAGCTCCGGACACCAGGTCTACCCACGGCTTGCTGCGGACAACAGGTCTACCCAGCCATGAAACGGGCAACAGGTCTACCAAGCTGCGGACACCAGGTCTACCCAGGGCATGCTGCGGACACCAGGTCTACCCAGCCATGAAACGGGCAACAGGTCTACTCACGGCTTGCTGCGGACAACAGGTCTACCCAGCCATGAAACGGGCAACAGGTCTACCAAGCTGCGGACACCAGGTCTACCCAGGGCATGCTGCGGACACCAGGTCTACCCACTCAATGCTGCGGACAACAGGTCTACCCAGGCATGAATCGGGCAACAGGTCTACCAAGCTCCGGACACCAGGTCTACCCACGGCTTGCTGCGGACAACAGGTCTACCCAGCCATGAAACGGGCAACAGGTCTACCAAGCTGCGGACACCAGGTCTACCCAGGGCATGCTGCGGACACCAGGTCTACCCAGCCATGAAACGGGCAACAGGTCTACTCACGGCTTGCTGCGGACACCAGGTCTACCCAGCCATGAAACGGGCAACAGGTCTACCAAGCTGCGGACACCAGGTCTACCCAGGGCATGCTGCGGACACCAGGTCTACCCACTCAATGCTGCGGACAACAGGTCTACCCAGGCATGAATCGGGCAACAGGTCTACCAAGCTCCGGACACCAGGTCTACCCACGGCTTGCTGCGGACACCAGGTCTACCCAGCCATGAAACGGGCAACAGGTCTACCAAGCTGCGGACACCAGGTCTACCCAGGGCATGCTGCGGACACCAGGTCTACCCAGCCATGAAACGGGCAACAGGTCTACTCACGGCTTGCTGCGGACACCAGGTCTACCCAGCCATGAAACGGGCAACAGGTCTACCAAGCTGCGGACACCAGGTCTACCCAGGGCATGCTGCGGACACCAGGTCTACCCAGCCATGAAACGGGCAACAGGTCTACTCACGGCTTGCTGCGGACACCAGGTCTACCCAGCCATGAAACGGGCAACAGGTCTACCAAGCTGCGGACACCAGGTCTACCCAGGGCATGCTGCGGACACCAGGTCTACCCAGGGCATGCTGCGGACAACAGGTCTACCCAGGCATGAATCGGGCAACAGGTCTACCAAGCTCCGGACACCAGGTCTACCCACGGCTTGCTGCGGACACCAGGTCTACCCAGCCATGAAACGGGCAACAGGTCTACCAAGCTGCGGACACCAGGTCTACCCAGGGCATGCTGCGGACACCAGGTCTACCCAGCCATGAAACGGGCAACAGGTCTACTCACGGCTTGCTGCGGACACCAGGTCTACCCAGCCATGAAACGGGCAACAGGTCTACCAAGCTGCGGACACCAGGTCTACCCAGGGCATGCTGCGGACACCAGGTCTACCCAGCCATGAAACGGGCAACAGGTCTACTCACGGCTTGCTGCGGACACCAGGTCTACCCAGCCATGAAACGGGCAACAGGTCTACCAAGCTGCGGACACCAGGTCTACCCAGGGCATGCTGCGGACACCAGGTCTACCCAGGGCATGCTGCGGACAACAGGTCTACCCAGGCATGAATCGGGCAACAGGTCTACCAAGCTGCGGACACCAGGTCTACCCAGGGCATGCTGCGGACACCAGGTCTACCCAGCCATGAAACGGGCAACAGGTCTACCAAGCTGCGGACAACAGGTCTACCCAGGGCATGCTGCGGACACCAGGTCTACCCAGCCATGAAACGGGCAACAGGTCTACTCACGGCTTGCTGCGGACACCAGGTCTACCCAGCCATGAAACGGGCAACAGGTCTACCAAGCTGCGGACACCAGGTCTACCCAGGGCATGCTGCGGACACCAGGTCTACCCAGCCATGAAACGGGCAACAGGTCTACTCACGTCTTGCTGCGGACACCAGGTCTACCCAGCCATGAAACGGGCAACAGGTCTACCAAGCTGCGGACACCAGGTCTACTCACGGCTTGCTGCGGACACCAGGTCTACCCAGCCATGAAACGGGCAACAGGTCTACTCACGGCTTGCTGCGGACACCAGGTCTACCCAGCCATGAAACGGGCAACAGGTCTACCAAGCTGCGGACAACAGGTCTACCCAGGGCATGCTGCGGACAACAGGTCTACCCAGCCATGAAACGGGCAACAGGTCTACTCACGGCTTGCTGCGGACACCAGGTCTACCCAGCCATGAAACGGGCAACAGGTCTACCAAGCTGCGGACACCAGGTCTACCCAGGGCATGCTGCGGACACCAGGTCTACCCACGGCTTGCTGCGGACACCAGGTCTACCCAGCCATGAAACGGGCAACAGGTCTACCAAGCTGCGGACACCAGGTCTACCCAGGGCATGCTGCGGACACCAGGTCTACCCACGGCTTGCTGCGGACAACAGGTCTACCCAGCCATGAAACGGGCAACAGGTCTACCAAGCTGCGGACACCAGGTCTACCCAGGGCATGCTGCGGACAACAGGTCTACCCAGCCATGAAACGGGCAACAGGTCTACTCACGGCTTGCTGCGGACAACAGGTCTACCAAGCCATGAAACGGGCAACAGGTCTACCAAGCTGCGGACACCAGGTCTACCCAGGGCATGCTGCGGACACCAGGTCTACCCACTCAATGCTGCGGACAACAGGTCTACCCAGGCATGAATCGGGCAACAGGTCTACCAAGCTCCGGACACCAGGTCTACCCACGGCTTGCTGCGGACACCAGGTCTACCCAGCCATGAAACGGGCAACAGGTCTACCAAGCTGCGGACACCAGGTCTACCCAGGGCATGCTGCGGACACCAGGTCTACCCAGCCATGAAACGGGCAACAGGTCTACCAAGCTGCGGACACCAGGTCTACCCAGGGCATGCTGCGGACACCAGGTCTACCCAGGGCATGCTGCGGACAACAGGTCTACCCAGGCATGAATCGGGCAACAGGTCTACCAAGCTCCGGACACCAGGTCTACCCACGGCTTGCTGCGGACACCAGGTCTACCCAGCCATGAAACGGGCAACAGGTCTACCAAGCTGCGGACACCAGGTCTACCCAGGGCATGCTGCGGACACCAGGTCTACCCAGCCATGAAACGGGCAACAGGTCTACTCACGGCTTGCTGCGGACACCAGGTCTACCCAGCCATGAAACGGGCAACAGGTCTACCAAGCTGCGGACACCAGGTCTACCCAGGGCATGCTGCGGACACCAGGTCTACCCAGCCATGAAACGGGCAACAGGTCTACTCACGGCTTGCTGCGGACACCAGGTCTACCCAGCCATGAAACGGGCAACAGGTCTACCAAGCTGCGGACACCAGGTCTACCCAGGGCATGCTGCGGACACCAGGTCTACCCAGGGCATGCTGCGGACAACAGGTCTACCCAGGCATGAATCGGGCAACAGGTCTACCAAGCTGCGGACACCAGGTCTACCCAGGGCATGCTGCGGACACCAGGTCTACCCAGCCATGAAACGGGCAACAGGTCTACCAAGCTGCGGACACCAGGTCTACCCAGGGCATGCTGCGGACACCAGGTCTACCCAGCCATGAAACGGGCAACAGGTCTACTCACGGCTTGCTGCGGACACCAGGTCTACCCAGCCATGAAACGGGCAACAGGTCTACCAAGCTGCGGACACCAGGTCTACCCAGGGCATGCTGCGGACACCAGGTCTACCCAGCCATGAAACGGGCAACAGGTCTACTCACGTCTTGCTGCGGACACCAGGTCTACCCAGCCATGAAACGGGCAACAGGTCTACCAAGCTGCGGACACCAGGTCTACTCACGGCTTGCTGCGGACACCAGGTCTACCCAGCCATGAAACGGGCAACAGGTCTACTCACGGCTTGCTGCGGACACCAGGTCTACCCAGCCATGAAACGGGCAACAGGTCTACCAAGCTGCGGACAACAGGTCTACCCAGGGCATGCTGCGGACAACAGGTCTACCCAGCCATGAAACGGGCAACAGGTCTACTCACGGCTTGCTGCGGACACCAGGTCTACCCAGCCATGAAACGGGCAACAGGTCTACCAAGCTGCGGACACCAGGTCTACCCAGGGCATGCTGCGGACACCAGGTCTACCCACGGCTTGCTGCGGACACCAGGTCTACCCAGCCATGAAACGGGCAACAGGTCTACCAAGCTGCGGACACCAGGTCTACCCAGGGCATGCTGCGGACACCAGGTCTACCCACGGCTTGCTGCGGACAACAAGTCTACCCAGCCATGAAACGGGCAACAGGTCTACCAAGCTGCGGACACCAGGTCTACCCAGGGCATGCTGCGGACAACAGGTCTACCCAGCCATGAAACGGGCAACAGGTCTACTCACGGCTTGCTGCGGACACCAGGTCTACCCAGCCATGAAACGGGCAACAGGTCTACCAAGCTGCGGACACCAGGTCTACCCAGGGCATGCTGCGGACACCAGGTCTACCAACTCAATGCTGCGGACAACAGGTCTACCCAGCCATGAATCGGGCAACAGGTCTACCAAGCTGCGGACACCAGGTCTACCCACGGCTTGCTGCGGACACCAGGTCTACCCAGCCATGAAACGGGCAACAGGTCTACCAAGCTGCGGACACCAGGTCTACCCAGGGCATGCTGCGGACACCAGGTCTACCCAGCCATGAAACGGGCAACAGGTCTACTCACGGCTTGCTGCGGACAACAGGTCTACCCAGCCATGAAACGGGCAACAGGTCTACCAAGCTGCGGACACCAGGTCTACCCAGGGCATGCTGCGGACACCAGGTCTACCCACGGCTTGCTGCGGACAACAGGTCTACCCAGGCATGAATCGGGCAACAGGTCTACCAAGCTGCGGACACCAGGTCTACCCAGGGCATGCTGCGGACACCAGGTCTACCCACGGCTTGCTGCGGACAACAGGTCTACCCAGCCATGAATCGGGCAACAGGTCTACCAAGCTCCGGACACCAGGTCTACCCACGGCTTGCTGCGGACACCAGGTCTACCCAGCCATGAAACGGGCAACAGGTCTACCAAGCTGCGGACACCAGGTCTACCCAGCCATGAAACGGGCAACAGGTCTACCAACTCAATGCTGCGGACAACAGGTCTACCCAGCCATGAAACGGGCAACAGGTCTACCAAGCTGCGGACACCAGGTCTACCCACGGCTTGCTGCGGACACCAGGTCTACCCAGCCATGAAACGGGCAACAGGTCTACCAAGCTGCGGACACCAGGTCTACCCAGGGCATGCTGCGTACAACAGGTCTACCCAGCCATGAAACGGGCAACAGGTCTACTCACGGCTTGCTGCGGACAACAGGTCTACCCAGCCATGAAACGGGCAACAGGTCTACCAAGCTGCGGACAACAGGTCTACCCAGGGCATGCTGCGGACACCAGGTCTACCCAGCCATGAAACGGGCAACAGGTCTACTCACGGCTTGCTGCGGACACCAGGTCTACCCAGCCATGAATCGGGCAACAGGTCTACCAAGCTGCGGACAACAGGTCTACCCAGCCATGAAACGGGCAACAGGTCTACCATCTCAATGCTGCGGACACCAGGTCTACCCAGCCATGAAACGGGCAACAGGTCTACCAAGCTGCGGACACCAGGTCTACCCAGGGTATGTAGCGGACACCAGGTCTACCAACTCAATGCTGCGGACAACAGGTCTACCCAGCCATGAAACGGGCAACAGGTCTACCAAGCTGCGGACACCAGGTCTACCCACGGCTTGCTGCGGACACCAGGTCTACCCAGCCATGAAACGGGCAGCAGGTCTACCCACGGCTTGCTGCGGACACCAGGTCTACCCAGCCATGAAACGGGCAACAGGTCTACCAAGCTGCGGACACCAGGTCTACCCAGGGCATGCTGCGGACAACAGGTCTACCCAGCCATGAAACGGGCAACAGGTCTACTCACGGCTTGCTGCGGACACCAGGTCTACCCAGCCATGAAACGGGCAACAGGTCTACCAAGCTGCGGACACCAGGTCTACCCAGGGCATGCTGCGGACACCAGGTCTACCCAGCCATGAAACGGGCAACAGGTCTACTCACGGCTTGCTGCGGACACCAGGTCTACCCAGCCATGAAACGGGCAACAGGTCTACCAAGCTGCGGACACCAGGTCTACCCAGCTATGAAACGGGCAACAGGTCTACCAAGCTGCGGACACCAGGTCTACCCAGGGCATGCTGCGGACACCAGGTCTACCAACTCAATGCTGCGGACAACAGGTCTACCCAGCCATGAATCGGGCAACAGGTCTACCAAGCTGCGGACACCAGGTCTACCCACGGCTTGCTGCGGACAACAGGTCTACCCAGCCATGAAACGGGCAACAGGTCTACCAAGCTGCGGACACCAGGTCTACCCAGGGCATGCTGCGGACACCAGGTCTACCCAGCCATGAAACGGGCAACAGGTCTACCAAGCTGCGGACACCAGGTCTACCCAGGGCATGCTGCGGACACCAGGTCTACCAACTCAATGCTGCGGACAACAGGTCTACCCAGCCATGAAACGGGCAACAGGTCTACCAAGCTGCGGACACCAGGTCTACCCAGGGCATGCTGCGGACACCAGGTCTACCAACTCAATGCTGCGGACACCAGGTCTACCCAGCCATGAATCGGGCAACAGGTCTACCAAGCTGCGGACACCAGGTCTACCCAGGGCATGCTGCGGACACCAGGTCTACCCAGCCATGAAACGGGCAACAGGTCTACTCACGGCTTGCTGCGGACAACAGGTCTACCCAGCCATGAAACGGGCAACAGGTCTACCAAGCTGCGGACACCAGGTCTACCCAGGGCATGCTGCGGACACCAGGTCTACCCACTCAATGCTGCGGACAACAGGTCTACCCAGGCATGAATCGGGCAACAGGTCTACCAAGCTGCGGACACCAGGTCTACCCAGGGCATGCTGCGGACACCAGGTCTACCCACGGCTTGCTGCGGACAACAGGTCTACCCAGGCATGAATCGGGCAACAGGTCTACCAAGCTCCGGACACCAGGTCTACCCACGGCTTGCTGCGGACACCAGGTCTACCCAGCCATGAAACGGGCAACAGGTCTACCAAGCTGCGGACACCAGGTCTACCCAGCCATGAAACGGGCAACAGGTCTACCAACTCAATGCTGCGGACAACAGGTCTACCCAGCCATGAAACGGGCAACAGGTCTACCAAGCTGCGGACACCAGGTCTACCCACGGCTTGCTGCGGACACCAGGTCTACCCAGCCATGAAACGGGCAACAGGTCTACCAAGCTGCGGACACCAGGTCTACCCAGGGCATGCTGCGGACAACAGGTCTACCCAGCCATGAAACGGGCAACAGGTCTACTCACGGCTTGCTGCGGACACCAGGTCTACCCAGCCATGAAACGGGCAACAGGTCTACCAAGCTGCGGACAACAGGTCTACCCAGGGCATGCTGCGGACACCAGGTCTACCCAGCCATGAAACGGGCAACAGGTCTACTCACGGCTTGCTGCGGACACCAGGTCTACCCAGCCATGAATCGGGCAACAGGTCTACCAAGCTGCGGACAACAGGTCTACCCAGCCATGAAACGGGCAACAGGTCTACCATCTCAATGCTGCGGACACCAGGTCTACCCAGCCATGAAACGGGCAACAGGTCTACCAAGCTGCGGACACCAGGTCTACCCAGGGTATGTAGCGGACACCAGGTCTACCAACTCAATGCTGCGGACAACAGGTCTACCCAGCCATGAAACGGGCAACAGGTCTACCAAGCTGCGGACACCAGGTCTACCCACGGCTTGCTGCGGACACCAGGTCTACCCAGCCATGAAACGGGCAGCAGGTCTACCCACGGCTTGCTGCGGACACCAGGTCTACCCAGCCATGAAACGGGCAACAGGTCTACCAAGCTGCGGACACCAGGTCTACCCAGGGCATGCTGCGGACAACAGGTCTACCCAGCCATGAAACGGGCAACAGGTCTACTCACGGCTTGCTGCGGACAACAGGTCTACCCAGCCATGAAACGGGCAACAGGTCTACCAAGCTGCGGACACCAGGTCTACCCAGGGCATGCTGCGGACACCAGGTCTACCCAGCCATGAAACGGGCAACAGGTCTACTCACGGCTTGCTGCGGACACCAGGTCTACCCAGCCATGAAACGGGCAACAGGTCTACCAAGCTGCGGACACCAGGTCTACCCAGCTATGAAACGGGCAACAGGTCTACCAAGCTGCGGACACCAGGTCTACCCAGGGCATGCTGCGGACACCAGGTCTACCCACTCAATGCTGCGGACAACAGGTCTACCCAGGCATGAATCGGGCAACAGGTCTACCAAGCTCCGGACACCAGGTCTACCCACGGCTTGCTGCGGACACCAGGTCTACCCAGCCATGAAACGGGCAACAGGTCTACCAAGCTGCGGACACCAGGTCTACCCAGGTCATGCTGCGGACACCAGGTCTACCCAGCCATGAAACGGGCAACAGGTCTACTCACGGCTTGCTGCGGACACCAGGTCTACCCAGCCATGAAACGGGCAACAGGTCTACCAAGCTGCGGACACCAGGTCTACCCAGGGCATGCTGCGGACACCAGGTCTACCAACTCAATGCTGCGGACAACAGGTCTACCCAGCCATGAAACGGGCAACAGGTCTACCAAGCTGCGGACACCAGGTCTACCCAGGGCATGCTGCGGACACCAGGTCTACCAACTCAATGCTGCGGACAACAGGTCTACCCAGCCATGAATCGGGCAACAGGTCTACCAAGCTGCGGACACCAGGTCTACCCACGGCTTGCTGCGGACACCAGGTCTACCCAGCCATGAAACGGGCAACAGGTCTACCAAGCTGCGGACACCAGGTCTACCCAGGGCATGCTGCGGACACCAGGTCTACCCACGGCTTGCTGCGGACAACAGGTCTACCCACGGCTTGCTGCGGACAACAGGTCTACCCACTCCAAGCTGCGGACACCAGGTCTAACTACTCCATTACGCGGACAACAGGTCTACCCACTCCATGCGGCGGACAACATGTCTACCCGCTCCATGCTGCGGACACCAGGTCTGCCCACGCCGTGATGCGGACCACAGGTCTACCTTCGCCATGCTGCACGCAGCCCGGGTCGCACCGGAGCTAGGTAGACCCGGTCGCCGCGGCCGTCGCAGCGCCCTCGCCCTCGACGGCGGACCCACGCCGCCGGTCCCGGAGGCGGGTAGACCTGGTCGCCGCGGCCACGGCGGCCGCCCATCCCGGAGCCCAGTAGACCTGGCCGCCGCGGGACCGGCCA
The DNA here is from genome assembly GCF_052056855.1 of Sturnus vulgaris. Taxonomy (NCBI): domain Eukaryota; kingdom Metazoa; phylum Chordata; class Aves; order Passeriformes; family Sturnidae; genus Sturnus; species Sturnus vulgaris. The sequence goes on along the minus strand of NW_028276073.1, from coordinate 372,183 downwards.
AGTTTCCCGGAGTCGTGTAGACCTGGTCGTCGCGGCCACGGCCGCCGCCGCTGCGCCTTCGCCGGCGACGGCGGTCCCACGCCACCGGCCCCGGAGCCGCGTCGACCTGGCCGCCGCGGGACGGGCCACGTTTCGCGGATCCGGGTAGACGAGGCATCCTTGTACCATCTCGGAGCCGGGGAAACCCCACAGCCTCTTAACGCTCCGGAGCCCAAGTGCTCCAGCAGCCTTGCCCCGCCCGGCAGAATCGATTTCAAGACCAAGACATATTTTCGACAACATTTTATTTCATCATTTCATTTCATTTCTTTTCATTTCATTTTATTATTTTATTTTATTTCGTTTTGTTTTGTTTTGTTTTGTTTTGTTTTGATTTGATTTGATTTGTTTCATTTCCTCTTTGCCTTTTTTGAATGATTGCCTCTTCTATTTACTCGGAAAGAAAATCTTTTCCGGAAAACAAAACTCTTGCCAAATCTTATTTGTGATCCCTTTGGGCCCACAGCCGAGCTGACGGAGGGCCTGTGCCCGGTTCTCGCCCTGCTGACACACTGACCCCCCCAAACGGCGTCCTCCCTACCCCACGCCTCCTCCCCCGTCCCCCAGAGACCCTACCTACAGAGCCCCCCCCCCCCCACAAAACAGAACCTCACGGGCCGCAGCACAGCCAGGGGAAGCACGTACGTGCAGCGAAACTCGGCCCAAAGCCGCCGCGCCCTGGCACAACTCGCCCTGCCCCTTCCCGCCCCACGGAGGCGGCTGCATCGAGGCGACCGGCGCCGCCGTCGGCAAGCGGGTGGCCGCTTTCGGGCCGGTTCTTCCGCGGAAGGTCTGCAGAGCTCTTGGGGCCTCGGCGCGGGTTTGGGGGGCCGTGAGGGCTCGCTGTCGAGGCGCCCGGGGCCGGCACGAAGCCGCCTGCCCTCTCCCTGTCCCTGCCCCGTCTTCCGCAGCCACCCATTAACGCTGGGGGCGAGCCCGCCCTCCGCCATCAACCTCCCATGCAGCGCTTTCAGACTTTCCCCGCCCCTGCCCATTGTCGGCTGGGGGCGCCCTGCCCCCCGCCGTCAGCCTCCCTGGCAGCGCTTTCAGACTCTCTCGGGCCCCTGCCCATTGTCGGCTGGGGGCGCCCCGCCCCCCGCCCTCAGCCTCCCTGGCAGCGCTTTCAGACTGCCTCGGGCCCTGCCCATTGTCGGTTGGGGGCGCCCCGCCCCCCGCCCTCAGCCTCCCTGGCAGCGCTTTCAGACGGTCTCGTGCCCTGCCCATTGTCGGTTGGGGGCGACCCCGCCCTCCGCCATCAGCCTCCCTGGCAGCGCTTTCAGACTGCCTCGGGCCCTGCCCATTGTCGGTTGGGGGCGACCCCGCCCTCCGCCATCAGCCTCCCTGGCAGCACTTTCAGCCTCTTCCTGCCCCCGCCCACGGTCCCACCGGGCAGTTTACACGGCGGCGGCGGGAGGCTGATGCCGAGGTCGGCAGGCGGAGAGCCTGGTGCACAAGCAGGGATGGCGGCGGGATGATTGGCGCCGTCTGTCCCTGGTCAAAGAAGCTCTCTGTTCAGCTTTCTCGGAGCCTTTTGCTTTGGTGGCGTTCCTTCCTCCTCCGCCCCGGCGCCGCTCAAGCCTGCGGCAGGGCGGCAGCGCGGCGGGTGGGCGGCCGGGGGGAGGGGGGAGGGGGGGGGGAGGGAGGGAGCGCGCGAGCGAGCGAGCGAGCGAGCGCGCTGCAGAAATGAAGCCCGGAGCAGGGCCGCGGTCCATTCGAGCACGGGGAGGGGGCGCGACAACGCTGCCTGCTCCTGTCGGGGAGCGCTTGGGGAAGTGGGGTGCCGGCACCATGACGGCGGAGCGGACAGGGGCCGCGGCTGGGGAAGAGGCCGGCGGAGCTCGCCAGTGGATGCTGGCGCACGGAGCCGGCAGGGACACCTGGGCACGGCTGGGACCGAAAGTCGCCCGCCTTCACGCCCCGCCTTTCGCCGGGGGGAAGAAGACGCGAGAGCAGGGCTGCCTGCTGGGCTGCCAGTGCCCGCGGTCATGCCGGACGTGCAGGCCGACCGCCGAAGGCGTGCTCGCCGCTGCAGAGACGACAAGGGGGCCGCGCGTCCGATGGAAGAGACGGGGCGCCATCGCGCGGCGGCCGGGCTGCAAGGCCGGCCGACGGTAACAGGACTACCACGCCGCGGGCGGCCAGAGACAAAGACCGGCCGAGGGCAACAGGTCTACCCAGCATTATGCCGGCCGGTACCAGGGCCGGCCGAGGGCAACAGGTCTACCCAGCATTAGGCCAGCCGGAAAGACGGCCGGCAGAGGGCAACAGGTCTACCCAGCATTCGGCCGTCAGGTAACACTGCCGGCCGAGGGCAACAGGTCTACCCAGCATTCGGCTGGCCGGTAACACGGCGGGCCGAGGGCAACAGGTCTACCCAGCATTAGGCCGGCCGGTAACACTGCCGGCCGAGGGCAACAGGTCTACCCAGCATTAGGCCGCCACGTCCAAAGGCCGGCCGAGGGCAACAGGTCTACCCAGCATTAGGCCGCCACGTCCAAAGGCCGGCCGAGGGCAACAGGTCTACCCAGCATTCGGCCGCCACGTCCAAAGGCCGGCCGAGGGCAACAGGTCTACCCAGCATTCGGCCGCCACGTCCAAAGGCCGGCCGAGGGCAACAGGTCTACCCAGCATTCGGCCGCCACGTCCAAAGGCCGGCCGAGGGCAACAGGTCTACCCAGCATTCGGCCGCCACGTCCAAAGGCCGGCCGAGGGCAACAGGTCTACCCAGCATTCGGCCGCCACGTCCAAAGGCCGGCCGAGGGCAACAGGTCTACCCAGCATTCGGCCGTCAGGTACAAAGGCCGGCCGAGGGCAACAGGTCTACCCAGCATTAGGCTGCCACGTACAAAGGCCGGCCGAGGGCAACAGGTCTACCCAGCATTCGGCCGTCAGGTACAAAGGCCGGCCGAGGGCAACAGGTCTACCCAGCATTAGGCCGGCCGGTAACACTGCCGGCCGAGGGCAACAGGTCTACCCAGCATTAGGCCGCCACGTCCAAAGGCCGGCCGAGGGCAACAGGTCTAACCAGCATTAGGCCGGCCGGCAGAGGGCAACAGGTCTACCCAGCATTCGGCCGTCAGGTACAAAGGCCGGCCGAGGGCAACAGGTCTACCCAGCATTAGGCCGGCCGGTAACACTGCCGGCCGAGGGCAACAGGTCTACCCAGCATTAGGCCGCCACGTCCAAAGGCCGGCCGAGGGCAAGAGGTCTACCCAGCATTAGGCCGCCACGTCCAAAGGCCGGCCGAGGGCAACAGGTCTACCCAGCATTAGGCCGCCACGTCCAAAGGCCGGCCGAGGGCAACAGGTCTACCCAGCATTCGGCCGTCAGGTACAAAGGCCGGCCGAGGGCAACAGGTCTACCCAGCATTCGGCCGCCACGTCCAAAGGCCGGCCGAGGGCAACAGGTCTACCCAGCATTAGGCCGCCACGTCCAAAGGCCGGCCGAGGGCAACAGGTCTACCCAGCATTAGGCCGCCACGTCCAAAGGCCGGCCGAGGGCAACAGGTCTACCCAGCATTAGGCCGGCCGGCCGAGGGCAACAGGTCTACCCAGCATTCGGCCGTCAGGTACAAAGGCCGGCCGAGGGCAACAGGTCTACCCAGCATTAGGCCGCCACGTCCAAAGGCCGGCCGAGGGCAACAGGTCTACCCAGCATTAGGCCGCCACGTCCAAAGGCCGGCCGAGGGCAACAGGTCTACCCAGCATTAGGCCGCCACATCCAAAGGCCGGCCGAGGGCAACAGGTCTACCCAGCATTAGGCCGGCCGGCAGAGGGCAACAGGTCTACCCAGCATTCGGCCGTCAGGTACAAAGGCCGGCCGAGGGCAACAGGTCTACCCAGCATTCGGCCGCCACGTCCAAAGGCCGGCCGAGGGCAACAGGTCTACCCAGCATTAGGCCGCCACGTCCAAAGGCCGGCCGAGGGCAACAGGTCTACCCAGCATTAGGCCGCCACGTCCAAAGGCCGGCCGAGGGCAACAGGTCTACCCAGCATTAGGCCGGCCGGCCGAGGGCAACAGGTCTACCCAGCATTCGGCCGTCAGGTACAAAGGCCGGCCGAGGGCAACAGGTCTACCCAGCATTAGGCCGCCACGTCCAAAGGCCGGCCGAGGGCAACAGGTCTACCCAGCATTAGGCCGCCACGTCCAAAGGCCGGCCGAGGGCAACAGGTCTACCCAGCATTAGGCCGCCACATCCAAAGGCCGGCCGAGGGCAACAGGTCTACCCAGCATTAGGCCGGCCGGCAGAGGGCAACAGGTCTACCCAGCATTCGGCCGTCAGGTACAAAGGCCGGCCGAGGGCAACAGGTCTACCCAGCATTAGGCCGCCACGTCCAAAGGCCGGCCGAGGGCAACAGGTCTACCCAGCATTAGGCCGCCACGTCCAAAGGCCGGCCGAGGGCAACAGGTCTACCCAGCATTAGGCCGCCACATCCAAAGGCCGGCCGAGGGCAACAGGTCTACCCAGCATTAGGCCGGCCGGCAGAGGGCAACAGGTCTACCCAGCATTCGGCCGTCAGGTACAAAGGCCGGCCGAGGGCAACAGGTCTACCCAGCATTAGGCCGCCACGTCCAAAGGCCGGCCGAGGGCAACAGGTCTACCCAGCATTAGGCCGGCCGGTAACACGGCCGGCAGAGGGCAAC
>NW_028276073.1:337500-355000 GCF_052056855.1 Sturnus vulgaris | reverse complement strand
AGCCGGCCCGCCGGGGGCCCTTTCCGACGCGACCCGAAAAGCCTCATCGATCGGACGGGGACAGAAAGAAAAGCAGCCGCGGGGCAACGGGGAGCCCCCGCGGCCGCGGGTTCCTGGGACAACGGCAACGGAGCAGGGCTCCAACATGCGTGCGAGCGGGACACGTCCCCGAGAGGCCCTCCCTTGGCGCCGCCGAGCCTCCCCGACGCTCCCTAGGCCCCCGACGCCGGCGGGCCGCTTGCAACCTTCGGGATCGATCACGCAGCAGAGGAAGAGAGCGGGGGGTGCCGCCACCCGCCCGCGGGCCGCAAGACAACGGAAAACGGAGCAGCTGCCACCGACCACGCCGCGGGCCACCGGCTTTCGCCCGCCTCGCAGCGATCGGCTTCCCACCCGGAAAAAAAGCCGGGGGGAAGGGCAAGCCACCGCACCAAAAAAAAAACTAAAAAAAAAAGCACGCCATGCGTCGCACGACCCGTGCTAGCCACGGGGGTCACGAGCCAGGGGTGGGGGCGAGAACGCGCCTCTCAACTCCTCCCGTAAAACCCCTCCAACCACCGGACATACGGTCTCTTTTCTCACTCGCCAACACAGCCAGCCCTTCTCTCTCGCCTTTCGCTTTCGCTTCGGTGGCGGCCCGTGACCCTTCGTCAGCGCGCGCTTCTCGGTGCCGCGGCTTAGGGCCGCGAGAGAAAAAGAACGGAGGCCGGGCGGGCACCCCCACACTGCCCCGCACACCGGCACGCTTTAATAAAAAAGAACGGAGCCGCTCGCAAAACCCAGCCCCCGCCGGCAACGGCAACCACGGCAGCCGGGGCAGGCCAGACACCACGGGCCGCCCCGGCACGGTGCCTCGATCGCGCCCGGCCGATACCGAGAAAGGGCGAGGCGCCGCCGCCCCGCCCACGACACACTCTCGGGGGCTCACTCGCTCGCTCGCTCTCTGTTGGGTTGCGGGGTCCGTCCTGGGGGGGGGGACACGGCCGGCCACCGCGGCCGACCGCCGCCCCGGAAAAATTCTGCCCGCTACACGCGGGTCCCCGGCTTAGGGCCGAGGAAGGGGGACGACTTCAACAACACACGGCAGGGCCGGACACTCCCGTCACCGAGCCCCCCTTCGCAGGCAAGCAAGCGAAGCCGAGAGGCGAGGCCACACGCCCCACTGCATGTCCCCCGCTGCCCTTTCGATACGGACACAACTCTGGCAACACAGGTCGGGAGCGGGAAACGAGGCGCAGCCAACCTCGGCCAAGCGAGCCACGCCCGGGGGGCTCTCGGGGAGGGGGGCCAGGGAAAGCCCGGGCAGGCTCAACACAACCCCGGGCCGGCCCCACAGAAATCCAGCCCCGGCTGCCGGCCACCAGCGTGCACCGGGACCGACAGCCGAAGAAATGCCGCACCCGGCGAGCGGGCGGGGCCCCGGCTTAAGGCCGGGCAGAAAAGGGGCGAGGCGCCGCCGCCTCGCCCGCCACCATCCCCGGGGGAGCGAGCGGGCGCCCGGCTCCCCGTTGTCACGAAACCGGCAGCAGCCGGGCCGGAGCGGGACACACTCGCGGCTTTCTCGCCCTCTCTCTGGGCCTTTTTCTCGCTTCTCCCCCGCCTGGAACAACGCAGCCTCGCCTGGGCCGGGGGAGCGCGGTGGCTCTCGGATCGCATCGCTCTCTCTGGGGGCTTTCTCGCTTCTCCCCCGGACTGAACACGCAGCCTCGGCCTGGGCCGGGGAGCGGCTCTCGGATCGCATCGGTCTCTCTGGGGGCTTTCTCGCTTCTCCCCCGACTGAGCACGCAGCCTCGCCTGGGCCGGGGAGCGGCTCTCGGATCGCATCGGTCTCTCTCTCTGGGCTAACCTGTCCCAGTCGAACTGGGTAAGACGGGAAGCCGGACGAAGCCACGCGACTCGCCCCGACATCGGCGGTGTTCTTCTGGCCCTGGCGACCGCACGCGCGTCCGCCCTTCTCCGCCACGGACACAGGCACGGCAACAGCCTGTGGGGATACGGCCCGTCACCTCGTTCCCATAATACGGACAGATGGGCCCGAAGCGGCGGAGGCCGGAAAGAGAACCGATGTACGTGACCGAGGGGGCGCAGTGGCGCACGCCGCCTTCTACGATGACATAGCCGGAGGCAGCGAGAAACAGCGACCCCTTGGAGTACTTCCAGGCCGGCAGCGGACAACAGGTCTACCAGCCATGAAACGGGCAACAGGTCTACCGACGGCTTGCTGCGGACAACAGGTCTACCCAGCCATGAAACGGGCAACAGGTCTACCAAGCTGCGGACACCAGGTCTACCCAGGGCATGCTGCGGACACCAGGTCTACCCACGGCTTGCTGCGGACAACAGGTCTACCCAGCTGCGGACACCAGGTCTACCCAGGGCATGAAAAGGGCAACAGGTCTACCAAGCTGCGGACACCAGGTCTACCCAGGGCATGCTGCGGACACCAGGTCTACCCACGGCTTGCTGCGGACAACAGGTCTACCCAGCCATGAAACGGGCAACAGGTCTACCAAGCTGCGGACACCAGGTCTACCCAGGGCATGCTGCGGACACCAGGTCTACCCACGGCTTGCTGCGGACACCAGGTCTACCCACGGCTTGCTGCGGACACCAGGTCTACCCAGCCATGAAACGGGCAACAGGTCTACCAAGCTGCGGACACCAGGTCTACCCAGGGCATGCTGCGGACACCAGGTCTACCCACGGCTTGCTGCGGACACCAGGTCTACCCAGCCATGAAACGGGCAACAGGTCTACCAAGCTGCGGACACCAGGTCTACCCAGGGCATGCTGCGGACAACAGGTCTACCCAGCCATGAAACGGGCAACAGGTCTACTCACGGCTTGCTGCGGACACCAGGTCTACCCAGCCATGAAACGGGCAACAGGTCTACCAAGCTGCGGACACCAGGTCTACCCAGGGCATGCTGCGGACACCAGGTCTACCCACTCAATGCTGCGGACAACAGGTCTACCCAGGCATGAATCGGGCAACAGGTCTACCAAGCTCCGGACACCAGGTCTACCCACGGCTTGCTGCGGACACCAGGTCTACCCAGCCATGAAACGGGCAACAGGTCTACCAAGCTGCGGACACCAGGTCTACCCAGGGCATGCTGCGGACACCAGGTCTACCCAGCCATGAAACGGGCAACAGGTCTACTCACGGCTTGCTGCGGACACCAGGTCTACCCAGCCATGAAACGGGCAACAGGTCTACCAAGCTGCGGACACCAGGTCTACCCAGGGCATGCTGCGGACACCAGGTCTACCCAGCCATGAAACGGGCAACAGGTCTACTCACGGCTTGCTGCGGACACCAGGTCTACCCAGCCATGAAACGGGCAACAGGTCTACCAAGCTGCGGACACCAGGTCTACCCAGGGCATGCTGCGGACACCAGGTCTACCCAGGGCATGCTGCGGACAACAGGTCTACCCAGGCATGAATCGGGCAACAGGTCTACCAAGCTCCGGACACCAGGTCTACCCACGGCTTGCTGCGGACACCAGGTCTACCCAGCCATGAAACGGGCAACAGGTCTACCAAGCTGCGGACACCAGGTCTACCCAGGGCATGCTGCGGACACCAGGTCTACCCAGCCATGAAACGGGCAACAGGTCTACTCACGGCTTGCTGCGGACACCAGGTCTACCCAGCCATGAAACGGGCAACAGGTCTACCAAGCTGCGGACACCAGGTCTACCCAGGGCATGCTGCGGACACCAGGTCTACCCACGGCTTGCTGCGGACACCAGGTCTACCCAGCCATGAAACGGGCAACAGGTCTACCCAGCTGCGGACACCAGGTCTACCCAGGGCATGCTGCGGACACCAGGTCTACCCAGCCATGAAACGGGCAACAGGTCTACTCACGGCTTGCAGCGGACAACAGGTCTACCCAGCCATGAAACGGGCAACAGGTCTACCAAGCTGCGGACACCAGGTCTACCCAGGGCATGCTGCGGACACCAGGTCTACCCACGGCTTGCTGCGGACAACAGGTCTACCCAGGCATGAAACGGGCAACAGGTCTACCAAGCTGCGGACACCAGGTCTACCCAGGGCATGCTGCGGACACCAGGTCTACCCACGGCTTGCTGCGGACACCAGGTCTACCAACTCAATGCTGCGGACAACAGGTCTACCCAGCCATGAAACGGGCAACAGGTCTACCAAGCTGCGGACACCAGGTCTACCCACGGCTTGCTGCGGACACCAGGTCTACCCAGCCATGAAACGGGCAACAGGTCTACCAAGCTGCGGACACCAGGTCTACCCAGGGCATGCTGCGGACACCAGGTCTACCCACGGCTTGCTGCGGACAACAGGTCTACCCAGCCATGAATCGGGCAACAGGTCTACCAAGCTGCGGACACCAGGTCTACCCACGGCTTGCTGCGGACACCAGGTCTACCCAGCCATGAAACGGGCACCAGGTCTACTCACGGCTTGCTGCGGACACCAGGTCTACCCAGCCATGAAACGGGCAACAGGTCTACCAAGCTGCGGACACCAGGTCTACCCAGCCATGAAACGGGCAACAGGTCTACCAACTCAATGCTGCGGACAACAGGTCTACCCAGCCATGAAACGGGCAACAGGTCTACCAAGCTGCGGACACCAGGTCTACCCACGGCTTGCTGCGGACACCAGGTCTACCAACTCAATGCTGCGGACACCAGGTCTACCCAGCCATGAAACGGGCAACAGGTCTACCAAGCTGCGGACACCAGGTCTACCCACGGCTTGCTGCGGACAACAGGTCTACCCAGGCATGAATCGGGCAACAGGTCTACCAAGCTGCGGACACCAGGTCTACCCACGGCTTGCTGCGGACAACAGGTCTACCCAGCCATGAAACGGGCAACAGGTCTACCAAGCTGCGGACACCAGGTCTACCCAGGGCATGCTGCGGACACCAGGTCTACCCAGCCATGAAACGGGCAACAGGTCTACTCACGGCTTGCTGCGGACACCAGGTCTACCCAGCCATGAAACGGGCAACAGGTCTACCAAGCTGCGGACACCAGGTCTACCCAGGGCATGCTGCGGACACCAGGTCTACCCAGTCATGAAACGGGCAACAGGTCTACTCACGGCTTGCTGCGGACAACAGGTCTACCCAGCCATGAAACGGGCAACAGGTCTACCAAGCTGCGGACAACAGGTCTACCCAGGGCATGCTGCGGACACCAGGTCTACCCACTCAATGCTGCGGACAACAGGTCTACCCAGGCATGAATCGGGCAACAGGTCTACCAAGCTCCGGACACCAGGTCTACCCACGGCTTGCTGCGGACAACAGGTCTACCCAGCCATGAAACGGGCAACAGGTCTACCAAGCTGCGGACACCAGGTCTACCCAGGGCATGCTGCGGACACCAGGTCTACCCAGCCATGAAACGGGCAACAGGTCTACTCACGGCTTGCTGCGGACACCAGGTCTACCCAGCCATGAAACGGGCAACAGGTCTACCAAGCTGCGGACACCAGGTCTACCCAGGGCATGCTGCGGACACCAGGTCTACCCACTCAATGCTGCGGACAACAGGTCTACCCAGGCATGAATCGGGCAACAGGTCTACCAAGCTCCGGACACCAGGTCTACCCACGGCTTGCTGCGGACACCAGGTCTACCCAGCCATGAAACGGGCAACAGGTCTACCAAGCTGCGGACACCAGGTCTACCCAGGGCATGCTGCGGACACCAGGTCTACCCAGCCATGAAACGGGCAACAGGTCTACTCACGGCTTGCTGCGGACACCAGGTCTACCCAGCCATGAAACGGGCAACAGGTCTACCAAGCTGCGGACACCAGGTCTACCCAGGGCATGCTGCGGACACCAGGTCTACCCACTCAATGCTGCGGACAACAGGTCTACCCAGGCATGAATCGGGCAACAGGTCTACCAAGCTCCGGACACCAGGTCTACCCACGGCTTGCTGCGGACACCAGGTCTACCCAGCCATGAAACGGGCAACAGGTCTACCAAGCTGCGGACACCAGGTCTACCCAGGGCATGCTGCGGACACCAGGTCTACCCAGCCATGAAACGGGCAACAGGTCTACTCACGGCTTGCTGCGGACACCAGGTCTACCCAGCCATGAAACGGGCAACAGGTCTACCAAGCTGCGGACACCAGGTCTACCCAGGGCATGCTGCGGACACCAGGTCTACCCAGCCATGAAACGGGCAACAGGTCTACTCACGGCTTGCTGCGGACACCAGGTCTACCCAGCCATGAAACGGGCAACAGGTCTACCAAGCTGCGGACACCAGGTCTACCCAGGGCATGCTGCGGACACCAGGTCTACCCAGGGCATGCTGCGGACAACAGGTCTACCCAGGCATGAATCGGGCAACAGGTCTACCAAGCTCCGGACACCAGGTCTACCCACGGCTTGCTGCGGACACCAGGTCTACCCAGCCATGAAACGGGCAACAGGTCTACCAAGCTGCGGACACCAGGTCTACCCAGGGCATGCTGCGGACACCAGGTCTACCCAGCCATGAAACGGGCAACAGGTCTACTCACGGCTTGCTGCGGACACCAGGTCTACCCAGCCATGAAACGGGCAACAGGTCTACCAAGCTGCGGACACCAGGTCTACCCAGGGCATGCTGCGGACACCAGGTCTACCCAGCCATGAAACGGGCAACAGGTCTACTCACGGCTTGCTGCGGACACCAGGTCTACCCAGCCATGAAACGGGCAACAGGTCTACCAAGCTGCGGACACCAGGTCTACCCAGGGCATGCTGCGGACACCAGGTCTACCCAGGGCATGCTGCGGACAACAGGTCTACCCAGGCATGAATCGGGCAACAGGTCTACCAAGCTGCGGACACCAGGTCTACCCAGGGCATGCTGCGGACACCAGGTCTACCCAGCCATGAAACGGGCAACAGGTCTACCAAGCTGCGGACAACAGGTCTACCCAGGGCATGCTGCGGACACCAGGTCTACCCAGCCATGAAACGGGCAACAGGTCTACTCACGGCTTGCTGCGGACACCAGGTCTACCCAGCCATGAAACGGGCAACAGGTCTACCAAGCTGCGGACACCAGGTCTACCCAGGGCATGCTGCGGACACCAGGTCTACCCAGCCATGAAACGGGCAACAGGTCTACTCACGTCTTGCTGCGGACACCAGGTCTACCCAGCCATGAAACGGGCAACAGGTCTACCAAGCTGCGGACACCAGGTCTACTCACGGCTTGCTGCGGACACCAGGTCTACCCAGCCATGAAACGGGCAACAGGTCTACTCACGGCTTGCTGCGGACACCAGGTCTACCCAGCCATGAAACGGGCAACAGGTCTACCAAGCTGCGGACAACAGGTCTACCCAGGGCATGCTGCGGACAACAGGTCTACCCAGCCATGAAACGGGCAACAGGTCTACTCACGGCTTGCTGCGGACACCAGGTCTACCCAGCCATGAAACGGGCAACAGGTCTACCAAGCTGCGGACACCAGGTCTACCCAGGGCATGCTGCGGACACCAGGTCTACCCACGGCTTGCTGCGGACACCAGGTCTACCCAGCCATGAAACGGGCAACAGGTCTACCAAGCTGCGGACACCAGGTCTACCCAGGGCATGCTGCGGACACCAGGTCTACCCACGGCTTGCTGCGGACAACAGGTCTACCCAGCCATGAAACGGGCAACAGGTCTACCAAGCTGCGGACACCAGGTCTACCCAGGGCATGCTGCGGACAACAGGTCTACCCAGCCATGAAACGGGCAACAGGTCTACTCACGGCTTGCTGCGGACAACAGGTCTACCAAGCCATGAAACGGGCAACAGGTCTACCAAGCTGCGGACACCAGGTCTACCCAGGGCATGCTGCGGACACCAGGTCTACCCACTCAATGCTGCGGACAACAGGTCTACCCAGGCATGAATCGGGCAACAGGTCTACCAAGCTCCGGACACCAGGTCTACCCACGGCTTGCTGCGGACACCAGGTCTACCCAGCCATGAAACGGGCAACAGGTCTACCAAGCTGCGGACACCAGGTCTACCCAGGGCATGCTGCGGACACCAGGTCTACCCAGCCATGAAACGGGCAACAGGTCTACCAAGCTGCGGACACCAGGTCTACCCAGGGCATGCTGCGGACACCAGGTCTACCCAGGGCATGCTGCGGACAACAGGTCTACCCAGGCATGAATCGGGCAACAGGTCTACCAAGCTCCGGACACCAGGTCTACCCACGGCTTGCTGCGGACACCAGGTCTACCCAGCCATGAAACGGGCAACAGGTCTACCAAGCTGCGGACACCAGGTCTACCCAGGGCATGCTGCGGACACCAGGTCTACCCAGCCATGAAACGGGCAACAGGTCTACTCACGGCTTGCTGCGGACACCAGGTCTACCCAGCCATGAAACGGGCAACAGGTCTACCAAGCTGCGGACACCAGGTCTACCCAGGGCATGCTGCGGACACCAGGTCTACCCAGCCATGAAACGGGCAACAGGTCTACTCACGGCTTGCTGCGGACACCAGGTCTACCCAGCCATGAAACGGGCAACAGGTCTACCAAGCTGCGGACACCAGGTCTACCCAGGGCATGCTGCGGACACCAGGTCTACCCAGGGCATGCTGCGGACAACAGGTCTACCCAGGCATGAATCGGGCAACAGGTCTACCAAGCTGCGGACACCAGGTCTACCCAGGGCATGCTGCGGACACCAGGTCTACCCAGCCATGAAACGGGCAACAGGTCTACCAAGCTGCGGACACCAGGTCTACCCAGGGCATGCTGCGGACACCAGGTCTACCCAGCCATGAAACGGGCAACAGGTCTACTCACGGCTTGCTGCGGACACCAGGTCTACCCAGCCATGAAACGGGCAACAGGTCTACCAAGCTGCGGACACCAGGTCTACCCAGGGCATGCTGCGGACACCAGGTCTACCCAGCCATGAAACGGGCAACAGGTCTACTCACGTCTTGCTGCGGACACCAGGTCTACCCAGCCATGAAACGGGCAACAGGTCTACCAAGCTGCGGACACCAGGTCTACTCACGGCTTGCTGCGGACACCAGGTCTACCCAGCCATGAAACGGGCAACAGGTCTACTCACGGCTTGCTGCGGACACCAGGTCTACCCAGCCATGAAACGGGCAACAGGTCTACCAAGCTGCGGACAACAGGTCTACCCAGGGCATGCTGCGGACAACAGGTCTACCCAGCCATGAAACGGGCAACAGGTCTACTCACGGCTTGCTGCGGACACCAGGTCTACCCAGCCATGAAACGGGCAACAGGTCTACCAAGCTGCGGACACCAGGTCTACCCAGGGCATGCTGCGGACACCAGGTCTACCCACGGCTTGCTGCGGACACCAGGTCTACCCAGCCATGAAACGGGCAACAGGTCTACCAAGCTGCGGACACCAGGTCTACCCAGGGCATGCTGCGGACACCAGGTCTACCCACGGCTTGCTGCGGACAACAAGTCTACCCAGCCATGAAACGGGCAACAGGTCTACCAAGCTGCGGACACCAGGTCTACCCAGGGCATGCTGCGGACAACAGGTCTACCCAGCCATGAAACGGGCAACAGGTCTACTCACGGCTTGCTGCGGACACCAGGTCTACCCAGCCATGAAACGGGCAACAGGTCTACCAAGCTGCGGACACCAGGTCTACCCAGGGCATGCTGCGGACACCAGGTCTACCAACTCAATGCTGCGGACAACAGGTCTACCCAGCCATGAATCGGGCAACAGGTCTACCAAGCTGCGGACACCAGGTCTACCCACGGCTTGCTGCGGACACCAGGTCTACCCAGCCATGAAACGGGCAACAGGTCTACCAAGCTGCGGACACCAGGTCTACCCAGGGCATGCTGCGGACACCAGGTCTACCCAGCCATGAAACGGGCAACAGGTCTACTCACGGCTTGCTGCGGACAACAGGTCTACCCAGCCATGAAACGGGCAACAGGTCTACCAAGCTGCGGACACCAGGTCTACCCAGGGCATGCTGCGGACACCAGGTCTACCCACGGCTTGCTGCGGACAACAGGTCTACCCAGGCATGAATCGGGCAACAGGTCTACCAAGCTGCGGACACCAGGTCTACCCAGGGCATGCTGCGGACACCAGGTCTACCCACGGCTTGCTGCGGACAACAGGTCTACCCAGCCATGAATCGGGCAACAGGTCTACCAAGCTCCGGACACCAGGTCTACCCACGGCTTGCTGCGGACACCAGGTCTACCCAGCCATGAAACGGGCAACAGGTCTACCAAGCTGCGGACACCAGGTCTACCCAGCCATGAAACGGGCAACAGGTCTACCAACTCAATGCTGCGGACAACAGGTCTACCCAGCCATGAAACGGGCAACAGGTCTACCAAGCTGCGGACACCAGGTCTACCCACGGCTTGCTGCGGACACCAGGTCTACCCAGCCATGAAACGGGCAACAGGTCTACCAAGCTGCGGACACCAGGTCTACCCAGGGCATGCTGCGTACAACAGGTCTACCCAGCCATGAAACGGGCAACAGGTCTACTCACGGCTTGCTGCGGACAACAGGTCTACCCAGCCATGAAACGGGCAACAGGTCTACCAAGCTGCGGACAACAGGTCTACCCAGGGCATGCTGCGGACACCAGGTCTACCCAGCCATGAAACGGGCAACAGGTCTACTCACGGCTTGCTGCGGACACCAGGTCTACCCAGCCATGAATCGGGCAACAGGTCTACCAAGCTGCGGACAACAGGTCTACCCAGCCATGAAACGGGCAACAGGTCTACCATCTCAATGCTGCGGACACCAGGTCTACCCAGCCATGAAACGGGCAACAGGTCTACCAAGCTGCGGACACCAGGTCTACCCAGGGTATGTAGCGGACACCAGGTCTACCAACTCAATGCTGCGGACAACAGGTCTACCCAGCCATGAAACGGGCAACAGGTCTACCAAGCTGCGGACACCAGGTCTACCCACGGCTTGCTGCGGACACCAGGTCTACCCAGCCATGAAACGGGCAGCAGGTCTACCCACGGCTTGCTGCGGACACCAGGTCTACCCAGCCATGAAACGGGCAACAGGTCTACCAAGCTGCGGACACCAGGTCTACCCAGGGCATGCTGCGGACAACAGGTCTACCCAGCCATGAAACGGGCAACAGGTCTACTCACGGCTTGCTGCGGACACCAGGTCTACCCAGCCATGAAACGGGCAACAGGTCTACCAAGCTGCGGACACCAGGTCTACCCAGGGCATGCTGCGGACACCAGGTCTACCCAGCCATGAAACGGGCAACAGGTCTACTCACGGCTTGCTGCGGACACCAGGTCTACCCAGCCATGAAACGGGCAACAGGTCTACCAAGCTGCGGACACCAGGTCTACCCAGCTATGAAACGGGCAACAGGTCTACCAAGCTGCGGACACCAGGTCTACCCAGGGCATGCTGCGGACACCAGGTCTACCAACTCAATGCTGCGGACAACAGGTCTACCCAGCCATGAATCGGGCAACAGGTCTACCAAGCTGCGGACACCAGGTCTACCCACGGCTTGCTGCGGACAACAGGTCTACCCAGCCATGAAACGGGCAACAGGTCTACCAAGCTGCGGACACCAGGTCTACCCAGGGCATGCTGCGGACACCAGGTCTACCCAGCCATGAAACGGGCAACAGGTCTACCAAGCTGCGGACACCAGGTCTACCCAGGGCATGCTGCGGACACCAGGTCTACCAACTCAATGCTGCGGACAACAGGTCTACCCAGCCATGAAACGGGCAACAGGTCTACCAAGCTGCGGACACCAGGTCTACCCAGGGCATGCTGCGGACACCAGGTCTACCAACTCAATGCTGCGGACACCAGGTCTACCCAGCCATGAATCGGGCAACAGGTCTACCAAGCTGCGGACACCAGGTCTAC
Organism: Sturnus vulgaris; assembly: GCF_052056855.1. NCBI lineage: Eukaryota > Metazoa > Chordata > Aves > Passeriformes > Sturnidae > Sturnus > Sturnus vulgaris. The sequence continues at coordinate 343,078 of NW_028276073.1, read as the reverse complement.
CCAGGGCATGCTGCGGACACCAGGTCTACCCAGCCATGAAACGGGCAACAGGTCTACTCACGGCTTGCTGCGGACAACAGGTCTACCCAGCCATGAAACGGGCAACAGGTCTACCAAGCTGCGGACACCAGGTCTACCCAGGGCATGCTGCGGACACCAGGTCTACCCACTCAATGCTGCGGACAACAGGTCTACCCAGGCATGAATCGGGCAACAGGTCTACCAAGCTGCGGACACCAGGTCTACCCAGGGCATGCTGCGGACACCAGGTCTACCCACGGCTTGCTGCGGACAACAGGTCTACCCAGGCATGAATCGGGCAACAGGTCTACCAAGCTCCGGACACCAGGTCTACCCACGGCTTGCTGCGGACACCAGGTCTACCCAGCCATGAAACGGGCAACAGGTCTACCAAGCTGCGGACACCAGGTCTACCCAGCCATGAAACGGGCAACAGGTCTACCAACTCAATGCTGCGGACAACAGGTCTACCCAGCCATGAAACGGGCAACAGGTCTACCAAGCTGCGGACACCAGGTCTACCCACGGCTTGCTGCGGACACGAGGTCTACCCAGCCATGAAACGGGCAACAGGTCTACCAAGCTGCGGACACCAGGTCTACCCAGGGCATGCTGCGGACAACAGGTCTACCCAGCCATGAAACGGGCAACAGGTCTACTCACGGCTTGCTGCGGACACCAGGTCTACCCAGCCATGAAACGGGCAACAGGTCTACCAAGCTGCGGACAACAGGTCTACCCAGGGCATGCTGCGGACACCAGGTCTACCCAGCCATGAAACGGGCAACAGGTCTACTCACGGCTTGCTGCGGACACCAGGTCTACCCAGCCATGAATCGGGCAACAGGTCTACCAAGCTGCGGACAACAGGTCTACCCAGCCATGAAACGGGCAACAGGTCTACCATCTCAATGCTGCGGACACCAGGTCTACCCAGCCATGAAACGGGCAACAGGTCTACCAAGCTGCGGACACCAGGTCTACCCAGGGTATGTAGCGGACACCAGGTCTACCAACTCAATGCTGCGGACAACAGGTCTACCCAGCCATGAAACGGGCAACAGGTCTACCAAGCTGCGGACACCAGGTCTACCCACGGCTTGCTGCGGACACCAGGTCTACCCAGCCATGAAACGGGCAGCAGGTCTACCCACGGCTTGCTGCGGACACCAGGTCTACCCAGCCATGAAACGGGCAACAGGTCTACCAAGCTGCGGACACCAGGTCTACCCAGGGCATGCTGCGGACAACAGGTCTACCCAGCCATGAAACGGGCAACAGGTCTACTCACGGCTTGCTGCGGACAACAGGTCTACCCAGCCATGAAACGGGCAACAGGTCTACCAAGCTGCGGACACCAGGTCTACCCAGGGCATGCTGCGGACACCAGGTCTACCCAGCCATGAAACGGGCAACAGGTCTACTCACGGCTTGCTGCGGACACCAGGTCTACCCAGCCATGAAACGGGCAACAGGTCTACCAAGCTGCGGACACCAGGTCTACCCAGCTATGAAACGGGCAACAGGTCTACCAAGCTGCGGACACCAGGTCTACCCAGGGCATGCTGCGGACACCAGGTCTACCCACTCAATGCTGCGGACAACAGGTCTACCCAGGCATGAATCGGGCAACAGGTCTACCAAGCTCCGGACACCAGGTCTACCCACGGCTTGCTGCGGACACCAGGTCTACCCAGCCATGAAACGGGCAACAGGTCTACCAAGCTGCGGACACCAGGTCTACCCAGGTCATGCTGCGGACACCAGGTCTACCCAGCCATGAAACGGGCAACAGGTCTACTCACGGCTTGCTGCGGACACCAGGTCTACCCAGCCATGAAACGGGCAACAGGTCTACCAAGCTGCGGACACCAGGTCTACCCAGGGCATGCTGCGGACACCAGGTCTACCAACTCAATGCTGCGGACAACAGGTCTACCCAGCCATGAAACGGGCAACAGGTCTACCAAGCTGCGGACACCAGGTCTACCCAGGGCATGCTGCGGACACCAGGTCTACCAACTCAATGCTGCGGACAACAGGTCTACCCAGCCATGAATCGGGCAACAGGTCTACCAAGCTGCGGACACCAGGTCTACCCACGGCTTGCTGCGGACACCAGGTCTACCCAGCCATGAAACGGGCAACAGGTCTACCAAGCTGCGGACACCAGGTCTACCCAGGGCATGCTGCGGACACCAGGTCTACCCACGGCTTGCTGCGGACAACAGGTCTACCCACGGCTTGCTGCGGACAACAGGTCTACCCACTCCAAGCTGCGGACACCAGGTCTAACTACTCCATTACGCGGACAACAGGTCTACCCACTCCATGCGGCGGACAACATGTCTACCCGCTCCATGCTGCGGACACCAGGTCTGCCCACGCCGTGATGCGGACCACAGGTCTACCTTCGCCATGCTGCACGCAGCCCGGGTCGCACCGGAGCTAGGTAGACCCGGTCGCCGCGGCCGTCGCAGCGCCCTCGCCCTCGACGGCGGACCCACGCCGCCGGTCCCGGAGGCGGGTAGACCTGGTCGCCGCGGCCACGGCGGCCGCCCATCCCGGAGCCCAGTAGACCTGGCCGCCGCGGGACCGGCCAAGTTTCCCGGAGTCGTGTAGACCTGGTCGTCGCGGCCACGGCCGCCGCCGCTGCGCCTTCGCCGGCGACGGCGGTCCCACGCCACCGGCCCCGGAGCCGCGTCGACCTGGCCGCCGCGGGACGGGCCACGTTTCGCGGATCCGGGTAGACGAGGCATCCTTGTACCATCTCGGAGCCGGGGAAACCCCACAGCCTCTTAACGCTCCGGAGCCCAAGTGCTCCAGCAGCCTTGCCCCGCCCGGCAGAATCGATTTCAAGACCAAGACATATTTTCGACAACATTTTATTTCATCATTTCATTTCATTTCTTTTCATTTCATTTTATTATTTTATTTTATTTCGTTTTGTTTTGTTTTGTTTTGTTTTGTTTTGATTTGATTTGATTTGTTTCATTTCCTCTTTGCCTTTTTTGAATGATTGCCTCTTCTATTTACTCGGAAAGAAAATCTTTTCCGGAAAACAAAACTCTTGCCAAATCTTATTTGTGATCCCTTTGGGCCCACAGCCGAGCTGACGGAGGGCCTGTGCCCGGTTCTCGCCCTGCTGACACACTGACCCCCCCAAACGGCGTCCTCCCTACCCCACGCCTCCTCCCCCGTCCCCCAGAGACCCTACCTACAGAGCCCCCCCCCCCCCACAAAACAGAACCTCACGGGCCGCAGCACAGCCAGGGGAAGCACGTACGTGCAGCGAAACTCGGCCCAAAGCCGCCGCGCCCTGGCACAACTCGCCCTGCCCCTTCCCGCCCCACGGAGGCGGCTGCATCGAGGCGACCGGCGCCGCCGTCGGCAAGCGGGTGGCCGCTTTCGGGCCGGTTCTTCCGCGGAAGGTCTGCAGAGCTCTTGGGGCCTCGGCGCGGGTTTGGGGGGCCGTGAGGGCTCGCTGTCGAGGCGCCCGGGGCCGGCACGAAGCCGCCTGCCCTCTCCCTGTCCCTGCCCCGTCTTCCGCAGCCACCCATTAACGCTGGGGGCGAGCCCGCCCTCCGCCATCAACCTCCCATGCAGCGCTTTCAGACTTTCCCCGCCCCTGCCCATTGTCGGCTGGGGGCGCCCTGCCCCCCGCCGTCAGCCTCCCTGGCAGCGCTTTCAGACTCTCTCGGGCCCCTGCCCATTGTCGGCTGGGGGCGCCCCGCCCCCCGCCCTCAGCCTCCCTGGCAGCGCTTTCAGACTGCCTCGGGCCCTGCCCATTGTCGGTTGGGGGCGCCCCGCCCCCCGCCCTCAGCCTCCCTGGCAGCGCTTTCAGACGGTCTCGTGCCCTGCCCATTGTCGGTTGGGGGCGACCCCGCCCTCCGCCATCAGCCTCCCTGGCAGCGCTTTCAGACTGCCTCGGGCCCTGCCCATTGTCGGTTGGGGGCGACCCCGCCCTCCGCCATCAGCCTCCCTGGCAGCACTTTCAGCCTCTTCCTGCCCCCGCCCACGGTCCCACCGGGCAGTTTACACGGCGGCGGCGGGAGGCTGATGCCGAGGTCGGCAGGCGGAGAGCCTGGTGCACAAGCAGGGATGGCGGCGGGATGATTGGCGCCGTCTGTCCCTGGTCAAAGAAGCTCTCTGTTCAGCTTTCTCGGAGCCTTTTGCTTTGGTGGCGTTCCTTCCTCCTCCGCCCCGGCGCCGCTCAAGCCTGCGGCAGGGCGGCAGCGCGGCGGGTGGGCGGCCGGGGGGAGGGGGGAGGGGGGGGGGAGGGAGGGAGCGCGCGAGCGAGCGAGCGAGCGAGCGCGCTGCAGAAATGAAGCCCGGAGCAGGGCCGCGGTCCATTCGAGCACGGGGAGGGGGCGCGACAACGCTGCCTGCTCCTGTCGGGGAGCGCTTGGGGAAGTGGGGTGCCGGCACCATGACGGCGGAGCGGACAGGGGCCGCGGCTGGGGAAGAGGCCGGCGGAGCTCGCCAGTGGATGCTGGCGCACGGAGCCGGCAGGGACACCTGGGCACGGCTGGGACCGAAAGTCGCCCGCCTTCACGCCCCGCCTTTCGCCGGGGGGAAGAAGACGCGAGAGCAGGGCTGCCTGCTGGGCTGCCAGTGCCCGCGGTCATGCCGGACGTGCAGGCCGACCGCCGAAGGCGTGCTCGCCGCTGCAGAGACGACAAGGGGGCCGCGCGTCCGATGGAAGAGACGGGGCGCCATCGCGCGGCGGCCGGGCTGCAAGGCCGGCCGACGGTAACAGGACTACCACGCCGCGGGCGGCCAGAGACAAAGACCGGCCGAGGGCAACAGGTCTACCCAGCATTATGCCGGCCGGTACCAGGGCCGGCCGAGGGCAACAGGTCTACCCAGCATTAGGCCAGCCGGAAAGACGGCCGGCAGAGGGCAACAGGTCTACCCAGCATTCGGCCGTCAGGTAACACTGCCGGCCGAGGGCAACAGGTCTACCCAGCATTCGGCTGGCCGGTAACACGGCGGGCCGAGGGCAACAGGTCTACCCAGCATTAGGCCGGCCGGTAACACTGCCGGCCGAGGGCAACAGGTCTACCCAGCATTAGGCCGCCACGTCCAAAGGCCGGCCGAGGGCAACAGGTCTACCCAGCATTAGGCCGCCACGTCCAAAGGCCGGCCGAGGGCAACAGGTCTACCCAGCATTCGGCCGCCACGTCCAAAGGCCGGCCGAGGGCAACAGGTCTACCCAGCATTCGGCCGCCACGTCCAAAGGCCGGCCGAGGGCAACAGGTCTACCCAGCATTCGGCCGCCACGTCCAAAGGCCGGCCGAGGGCAACAGGTCTACCCAGCATTCGGCCGCCACGTCCAAAGGCCGGCCGAGGGCAACAGGTCTACCCAGCATTCGGCCGCCACGTCCAAAGGCCGGCCGAGGGCAACAGGTCTACCCAGCATTCGGCCGTCAGGTACAAAGGCCGGCCGAGGGCAACAGGTCTACCCAGCATTAGGCTGCCACGTACAAAGGCCGGCCGAGGGCAACAGGTCTACCCAGCATTCGGCCGTCAGGTACAAAGGCCGGCCGAGGGCAAC
>NW_028276073.1:327500-330000 GCF_052056855.1 Sturnus vulgaris | reverse complement strand
ACGGGGGGGGGGGGAACGAGGGAAACGGAGACTCCCATCCCGGAGACGAGAACCGAAGAGGAGAGCGGCAGAGACGGCCCTGACGGGGGGGAACCGGCCAGCCGGGCGGGAAAAGCGGCGACCTCAAGCGGGGAGAGAGAGAAACGCGACGGCGACAGAGAGAGGAGGGGAGGGCTTCGCGGGAAGGAGGAGGGGGTCGCACCCCCGTCCCCGGCGCTCTCGGCCTCGCGCGCGCGCGGCAGCACGGCACGGTACCCCCGCGGTACCCACCCGCAGACAGCCGCCCGCACGGGGGGGAGAGCCCGGGGGCGAGGCCCGCGCCTCGCCTCCCTCTCGGCCCTCTCGCTCTCTCGTCTCTCTCGCACGGCCCACGGCGGCGTCTTCGACGCCGACTCTCGCTCTCCCCGGCCACCGCCACCGCACCGCGGCACGGCCCCGGCAAGGACGAGCTCCGCCCCAGCGGCTCGTTCCGGGAGCGGGGAGCTACGGAGCGCTCCCCGAGTCTGCATTTAGGGGGACGAAGGCCCTGCGCGGCGACGACGACGACGACGTCGACGTCGACCGCGGGCAACGGGCCTGCGAGGCAACCCCAGCCGCGCCGCCGGGGTGGCCCCCCCGGACGGCGATTGATCGTCAAGCGACGCTCAGACAGGCGTAGCCCCGGGAGGAACCCGGGGCCGCAAGTGCGTTCGAAGTGTCGATGATCAATGTGTCCTGCAATTCACATTAATTCTCGCAGCTAGCTGCGTTCTTCATCGACGCACGAGCCGAGTGATCCACCGCTAAGAGTTGTCTGGCTTTCGGGACCGCTCGCGTGAAGCGGCCCCTTTTCTGTTTCTGCAGGGACGCGCGCGCCCCCGCGCGCCCCGCTTCGACCGTACGAGCACACACAAACGGAGGAGGAGGAGGAGAAAGCGCGGGGCAAAAAAGAGAAACCCCGCGCAACGCTCCGAAGGTCGGCCAAAGAAAGGCGGAGGGGCCCGCGCCCCCGACCGCCTCCCCCCGCGAGGGGAGACGCCGCCTCGCGTGCCGTCCTTCGGAGGCGGCCCAGGCGCCCGGGCTCGGCCCGACCTCCGCGCGGAGGGGCTTGTGCGGCAACGCGCCGGACCGCGGGGGGCACGGTGGCCCGCCCGGCCTCTCGATCACGGGACGACTACGCGTTCGCGGGCCGGGGGCGCGACCGCCGGCCCCCGCCGCTCCCGGCTCACTCCCTGGCTTCTCCTTTTCACCGCTCCGCCGACTCGCGGAACGCCGCCGCGCCAAAACGCGGGGGCCGGCTCTCCCGCCAGCGGCCCCTGAACGTCGCCCGAAACGCCACGCGGCGGCGGGACCGTTCCGCCGGCGCAACCCCTGGCGCGGGACCGCTTGCCCGCCGGAAGGCGAACGCCCGGCGGGCCGCGCTCCGCCACCGGCGCCGGAGGCGGGACGCCGCCGAGACCCGAGCCGGCATCGCGGAGCGCCCGAGGTCTGCCGCTCGGCAAAACCCCTCCGCCACCCGCGGCCGCACTCCCGGGACCGCCGCCGCTTCGCACCGCCGAGCTGCCCTTCCGCGAGCACGCGCCCAGCGGGCAGGCGTACGGCGGCTGAGCCGGGGGGCACCGCCCGCTCCCCTCGTTTCCACTCGGGGACCGGACGGGGAAGCGCCCCCGCGGCCGCCCCGCACGCCTCCCCTTTTTTTTGGCCCACACGCGGCCGGGAAGGGCGACGGGGAAGCGGACGGGCGGGGCCCGGGCCGGGACGGCCGCCGGTGAAGGCGGGCGCCTCGCGGCCGACCGTCCCCCCCCCCCGGGGGGGGCGGGGACACTCGCCGAGCGGCGACGCCGCCGCTCGGCACGGGGTCGCCCGCGCCCGCCGGACCTCCGGCGATGGAGGAGCCGGCCGAGCGCTGCGCCCCAACGGGCGGGGACAGCGCTCCGAGTCAGGGGTGGCCGGCGGCCGGCGCCGCCGCGGTGCGGTTCGAGGCGACAAGGCCGTCGAGGCGAGAGGCGCGCGGTCGCGCCTGACGCGGCGCCGCCCGCGAGCCCGCGGCGGCGGCTAAGGAGAAAGAGCGAGAGAGCGCGGCGGGCCCCGGCGGCCGCAACCCCGCAGCTGAGGTAGGTAAGGCAGAGAGCGCGCGCCCTCTGCCGGCGTCGCCCCGCATCGCAGAGGCCAGCGGGGTCGGCCCCCCGCGGCCGATCGCGCGCCGCGGCCTCTCCGCCGAGACCGGGCCGCAGAGAGGGGGGGGCAGGGCGCCCCTTCCCCGGCCCGGCACGGGTGGCCCCCGCGCGCGGGCAAGCGCGGCGGGACGCCGACGACGGCGAGCGCGGCCGGTCGCGACGGACACGCCACCGCAGGGGATCGGCGGGAGTAGCTCCCCACCCCTCGATGGCGCCCCGCGCCGCCACCGCCCGACACCCGCTGCCGCCGCCGCCACCGCCGCCGCCGCCGCGGCGGGGCCGTGCCGGGCCGCCCGAGTCTTTAAACCTCCGCCCGGCTCGGCGGCCCTTTCGGCCCCCAACAG
>NW_028276073.1:302500-322500 GCF_052056855.1 Sturnus vulgaris | reverse complement strand
GCAAAACCCAGCCCCCGCCGGCAACGGCAACCACGGCAGCCGGGGCAGGCCAGACACCACGGGCCGCCCCGGCACGGTGCCTCGATCGCGCCCGGCCGATACCGAGAAAGGGCGAGGCGCCGCCGCCCCGCCCACGACACACTCTCGGGGGCTCACTCGCTCGCTCGCTCTCTGTTGGGTTGCGGGGTCCGTCCTGGGGGGGGGGACACGGCCGGCCACCGCGGCCGACCGCCGCCCCGGAAAAATTCTGCCCGCTACACGCGGGTCCCCGGCTTAGGGCCGAGGAAGGGGGACGACTTCAACAACACACGGCAGGGCCGGACACTCCCGTCACCGAGCCCCCCTTCGCAGGCAAGCAAGCGAAGCCGAGAGGCGAGGCCACACGCCCCACTGCATGTCCCCCGCTGCCCTTTCGATACGGACACAACTCTGGCAACACAGGTCGGGAGCGGGAAACGAGGCGCAGCCAACCTCGGCCAAGCGAGCCACGCCCGGGGGGCTCTCGGGGAGGGGGGCCAGGGAAAGCCCGGGCAGGCTCAACACAACCCCGGGCCGGCCCCACAGAAATCCAGCCCCGGCTGCCGGCCACCAGCGTGCACCGGGACCGACAGCCGAAGAAATGCCGCACCCGGCGAGCGGGCGGGGCCCCGGCTTAAGGCCGGGCAGAAAAGGGGCGAGGCGCCGCCGCCTCGCCCGCCACCATCCCCGGGGGAGCGAGCGGGCGCCCGGCTCCCCGTTGTCACGAAACCGGCAGCAGCCGGGCCGGAGCGGGACACACTCGCGGCTTTCTCGCCCTCTCTCTGGGCCTTTTTCTCGCTTCTCCCCCGCCTGGAACAACGCAGCCTCGCCTGGGCCGGGGGAGCGCGGTGGCTCTCGGATCGCATCGCTCTCTCTGGGGGCTTTCTCGCTTCTCCCCCGGACTGAACACGCAGCCTCGGCCTGGGCCGGGGAGCGGCTCTCGGATCGCATCGGTCTCTCTGGGGGCTTTCTCGCTTCTCCCCCGACTGAGCACGCAGCCTCGCCTGGGCCGGGGAGCGGCTCTCGGATCGCATCGGTCTCTCTCTCTGGGCTAACCTGTCCCAGTCGAACTGGGTAAGACGGGAAGCCGGACGAAGCCACGCGACTCGCCCCGACATCGGCGGTGTTCTTCTGGCCCTGGCGACCGCACGCGCGTCCGCCCTTCTCCGCCACGGACACAGGCACGGCAACAGCCTGTGGGGATACGGCCCGTCACCTCGTTCCCATAATACGGACAGATGGGCCCGAAGCGGCGGAGGCCGGAAAGAGAACCGATGTACGTGACCGAGGGGGCGCAGTGGCGCACGCCGCCTTCTACGATGACATAGCCGGAGGCAGCGAGAAACAGCGACCCCTTGGAGTACTTCCAGGCCGGCAGCGGACAACAGGTCTACCAGCCATGAAACGGGCAACAGGTCTACCGACGGCTTGCTGCGGACAACAGGTCTACCCAGCCATGAAACGGGCAACAGGTCTACCAAGCTGCGGACACCAGGTCTACCCAGGGCATGCTGCGGACACCAGGTCTACCCACGGCTTGCTGCGGACAACAGGTCTACCCAGCTGCGGACACCAGGTCTACCCAGGGCATGAAAAGGGCAACAGGTCTACCAAGCTGCGGACACCAGGTCTACCCAGGGCATGCTGCGGACACCAGGTCTACCCACGGCTTGCTGCGGACAACAGGTCTACCCAGCCATGAAACGGGCAACAGGTCTACCAAGCTGCGGACACCAGGTCTACCCAGGGCATGCTGCGGACACCAGGTCTACCCACGGCTTGCTGCGGACACCAGGTCTACCCACGGCTTGCTGCGGACACCAGGTCTACCCAGCCATGAAACGGGCAACAGGTCTACCAAGCTGCGGACACCAGGTCTACCCAGGGCATGCTGCGGACACCAGGTCTACCCACGGCTTGCTGCGGACACCAGGTCTACCCAGCCATGAAACGGGCAACAGGTCTACCAAGCTGCGGACACCAGGTCTACCCAGGGCATGCTGCGGACAACAGGTCTACCCAGCCATGAAACGGGCAACAGGTCTACTCACGGCTTGCTGCGGACACCAGGTCTACCCAGCCATGAAACGGGCAACAGGTCTACCAAGCTGCGGACACCAGGTCTACCCAGGGCATGCTGCGGACACCAGGTCTACCCACTCAATGCTGCGGACAACAGGTCTACCCAGGCATGAATCGGGCAACAGGTCTACCAAGCTCCGGACACCAGGTCTACCCACGGCTTGCTGCGGACACCAGGTCTACCCAGCCATGAAACGGGCAACAGGTCTACCAAGCTGCGGACACCAGGTCTACCCAGGGCATGCTGCGGACACCAGGTCTACCCAGCCATGAAACGGGCAACAGGTCTACTCACGGCTTGCTGCGGACACCAGGTCTACCCAGCCATGAAACGGGCAACAGGTCTACCAAGCTGCGGACACCAGGTCTACCCAGGGCATGCTGCGGACACCAGGTCTACCCAGCCATGAAACGGGCAACAGGTCTACTCACGGCTTGCTGCGGACACCAGGTCTACCCAGCCATGAAACGGGCAACAGGTCTACCAAGCTGCGGACACCAGGTCTACCCAGGGCATGCTGCGGACACCAGGTCTACCCAGGGCATGCTGCGGACAACAGGTCTACCCAGGCATGAATCGGGCAACAGGTCTACCAAGCTCCGGACACCAGGTCTACCCACGGCTTGCTGCGGACACCAGGTCTACCCAGCCATGAAACGGGCAACAGGTCTACCAAGCTGCGGACACCAGGTCTACCCAGGGCATGCTGCGGACACCAGGTCTACCCAGCCATGAAACGGGCAACAGGTCTACTCACGGCTTGCTGCGGACACCAGGTCTACCCAGCCATGAAACGGGCAACAGGTCTACCAAGCTGCGGACACCAGGTCTACCCAGGGCATGCTGCGGACACCAGGTCTACCCACGGCTTGCTGCGGACACCAGGTCTACCCAGCCATGAAACGGGCAACAGGTCTACCCAGCTGCGGACACCAGGTCTACCCAGGGCATGCTGCGGACACCAGGTCTACCCAGCCATGAAACGGGCAACAGGTCTACTCACGGCTTGCAGCGGACAACAGGTCTACCCAGCCATGAAACGGGCAACAGGTCTACCAAGCTGCGGACACCAGGTCTACCCAGGGCATGCTGCGGACACCAGGTCTACCCACGGCTTGCTGCGGACAACAGGTCTACCCAGGCATGAAACGGGCAACAGGTCTACCAAGCTGCGGACACCAGGTCTACCCAGGGCATGCTGCGGACACCAGGTCTACCCACGGCTTGCTGCGGACACCAGGTCTACCAACTCAATGCTGCGGACAACAGGTCTACCCAGCCATGAAACGGGCAACAGGTCTACCAAGCTGCGGACACCAGGTCTACCCACGGCTTGCTGCGGACACCAGGTCTACCCAGCCATGAAACGGGCAACAGGTCTACCAAGCTGCGGACACCAGGTCTACCCAGGGCATGCTGCGGACACCAGGTCTACCCACGGCTTGCTGCGGACAACAGGTCTACCCAGCCATGAATCGGGCAACAGGTCTACCAAGCTGCGGACACCAGGTCTACCCACGGCTTGCTGCGGACACCAGGTCTACCCAGCCATGAAACGGGCACCAGGTCTACTCACGGCTTGCTGCGGACACCAGGTCTACCCAGCCATGAAACGGGCAACAGGTCTACCAAGCTGCGGACACCAGGTCTACCCAGCCATGAAACGGGCAACAGGTCTACCAACTCAATGCTGCGGACAACAGGTCTACCCAGCCATGAAACGGGCAACAGGTCTACCAAGCTGCGGACACCAGGTCTACCCACGGCTTGCTGCGGACACCAGGTCTACCAACTCAATGCTGCGGACACCAGGTCTACCCAGCCATGAAACGGGCAACAGGTCTACCAAGCTGCGGACACCAGGTCTACCCACGGCTTGCTGCGGACAACAGGTCTACCCAGGCATGAATCGGGCAACAGGTCTACCAAGCTGCGGACACCAGGTCTACCCACGGCTTGCTGCGGACAACAGGTCTACCCAGCCATGAAACGGGCAACAGGTCTACCAAGCTGCGGACACCAGGTCTACCCAGGGCATGCTGCGGACACCAGGTCTACCCAGCCATGAAACGGGCAACAGGTCTACTCACGGCTTGCTGCGGACACCAGGTCTACCCAGCCATGAAACGGGCAACAGGTCTACCAAGCTGCGGACACCAGGTCTACCCAGGGCATGCTGCGGACACCAGGTCTACCCAGTCATGAAACGGGCAACAGGTCTACTCACGGCTTGCTGCGGACAACAGGTCTACCCAGCCATGAAACGGGCAACAGGTCTACCAAGCTGCGGACAACAGGTCTACCCAGGGCATGCTGCGGACACCAGGTCTACCCACTCAATGCTGCGGACAACAGGTCTACCCAGGCATGAATCGGGCAACAGGTCTACCAAGCTCCGGACACCAGGTCTACCCACGGCTTGCTGCGGACAACAGGTCTACCCAGCCATGAAACGGGCAACAGGTCTACCAAGCTGCGGACACCAGGTCTACCCAGGGCATGCTGCGGACACCAGGTCTACCCAGCCATGAAACGGGCAACAGGTCTACTCACGGCTTGCTGCGGACACCAGGTCTACCCAGCCATGAAACGGGCAACAGGTCTACCAAGCTGCGGACACCAGGTCTACCCAGGGCATGCTGCGGACACCAGGTCTACCCACTCAATGCTGCGGACAACAGGTCTACCCAGGCATGAATCGGGCAACAGGTCTACCAAGCTCCGGACACCAGGTCTACCCACGGCTTGCTGCGGACACCAGGTCTACCCAGCCATGAAACGGGCAACAGGTCTACCAAGCTGCGGACACCAGGTCTACCCAGGGCATGCTGCGGACACCAGGTCTACCCAGCCATGAAACGGGCAACAGGTCTACTCACGGCTTGCTGCGGACACCAGGTCTACCCAGCCATGAAACGGGCAACAGGTCTACCAAGCTGCGGACACCAGGTCTACCCAGGGCATGCTGCGGACACCAGGTCTACCCACTCAATGCTGCGGACAACAGGTCTACCCAGGCATGAATCGGGCAACAGGTCTACCAAGCTCCGGACACCAGGTCTACCCACGGCTTGCTGCGGACACCAGGTCTACCCAGCCATGAAACGGGCAACAGGTCTACCAAGCTGCGGACACCAGGTCTACCCAGGGCATGCTGCGGACACCAGGTCTACCCAGCCATGAAACGGGCAACAGGTCTACTCACGGCTTGCTGCGGACACCAGGTCTACCCAGCCATGAAACGGGCAACAGGTCTACCAAGCTGCGGACACCAGGTCTACCCAGGGCATGCTGCGGACACCAGGTCTACCCAGCCATGAAACGGGCAACAGGTCTACTCACGGCTTGCTGCGGACACCAGGTCTACCCAGCCATGAAACGGGCAACAGGTCTACCAAGCTGCGGACACCAGGTCTACCCAGGGCATGCTGCGGACACCAGGTCTACCCAGGGCATGCTGCGGACAACAGGTCTACCCAGGCATGAATCGGGCAACAGGTCTACCAAGCTCCGGACACCAGGTCTACCCACGGCTTGCTGCGGACACCAGGTCTACCCAGCCATGAAACGGGCAACAGGTCTACCAAGCTGCGGACACCAGGTCTACCCAGGGCATGCTGCGGACACCAGGTCTACCCAGCCATGAAACGGGCAACAGGTCTACTCACGGCTTGCTGCGGACACCAGGTCTACCCAGCCATGAAACGGGCAACAGGTCTACCAAGCTGCGGACACCAGGTCTACCCAGGGCATGCTGCGGACACCAGGTCTACCCAGCCATGAAACGGGCAACAGGTCTACTCACGGCTTGCTGCGGACACCAGGTCTACCCAGCCATGAAACGGGCAACAGGTCTACCAAGCTGCGGACACCAGGTCTACCCAGGGCATGCTGCGGACACCAGGTCTACCCAGGGCATGCTGCGGACAACAGGTCTACCCAGGCATGAATCGGGCAACAGGTCTACCAAGCTGCGGACACCAGGTCTACCCAGGGCATGCTGCGGACACCAGGTCTACCCAGCCATGAAACGGGCAACAGGTCTACCAAGCTGCGGACAACAGGTCTACCCAGGGCATGCTGCGGACACCAGGTCTACCCAGCCATGAAACGGGCAACAGGTCTACCAAGCTGCGGACACCAGGTCTACCCAGGGCATGCTGCGGACACCAGGTCTACCCAGCCATGAAACGGGCAACAGGTCTACTCACGTCTTGCTGCGGACACCAGGTCTACCCAGCCATGAAACGGGCAACAGGTCTACCAAGCTGCGGACACCAGGTCTACTCACGGCTTGCTGCGGACACCAGGTCTACCCAGCCATGAAACGGGCAACAGGTCTACTCACGGCTTGCTGCGGACACCAGGTCTACCCAGCCATGAAACGGGCAACAGGTCTACCAAGCTGCGGACAACAGGTCTACCCAGGGCATGCTGCGGACAACAGGTCTACCCAGCCATGAAACGGGCAACAGGTCTACTCACGGCTTGCTGCGGACACCAGGTCTACCCAGCCATGAAACGGGCAACAGGTCTACCAAGCTGCGGACACCAGGTCTACCCAGGGCATGCTGCGGACACCAGGTCTACCCACGGCTTGCTGCGGACACCAGGTCTACCCAGCCATGAAACGGGCAACAGGTCTACCAAGCTGCGGACACCAGGTCTACCCAGGGCATGCTGCGGACACCAGGTCTACCCACGGCTTGCTGCGGACAACAGGTCTACCCAGCCATGAAACGGGCAACAGGTCTACCAAGCTGCGGACACCAGGTCTACCCAGGGCATGCTGCGGACAACAGGTCTACCCAGCCATGAAACGGGCAACAGGTCTACTCACGGCTTGCTGCGGACAACAGGTCTACCAAGCCATGAAACGGGCAACAGGTCTACCAAGCTGCGGACACCAGGTCTACCCAGGGCATGCTGCGGACACCAGGTCTACCCACTCAATGCTGCGGACAACAGGTCTACCCAGGCATGAATCGGGCAACAGGTCTACCAAGCTCCGGACACCAGGTCTACCCACGGCTTGCTGCGGACACCAGGTCTACCCAGCCATGAAACGGGCAACAGGTCTACCAAGCTGCGGACACCAGGTCTACCCAGGGCATGCTGCGGACACCAGGTCTACCCAGCCATGAAACGGGCAACAGGTCTACCAAGCTGCGGACACCAGGTCTACCCAGGGCATGCTGCGGACACCAGGTCTACCCAGGGCATGCTGCGGACAACAGGTCTACCCAGGCATGAATCGGGCAACAGGTCTACCAAGCTCCGGACACCAGGTCTACCCACGGCTTGCTGCGGACACCAGGTCTACCCAGCCATGAAACGGGCAACAGGTCTACCAAGCTGCGGACACCAGGTCTACCCAGGGCATGCTGCGGACAACAGGTCTACCCAGCCATGAAACGGGCAACAGGTCTACTCACGGCTTGCTGCGGACACCAGGTCTACCCAGCCATGAAACGGGCAACAGGTCTACCAAGCTGCGGACACCAGGTCTACCCAGGGCATGCTGCGGACACCAGGTCTACCCAGCCATGAAACGGGCAACAGGTCTACTCACGGCTTGCTGCGGACACCAGGTCTACCCAGCCATGAAACGGGCAACAGGTCTACCAAGCTGCGGACACCAGGTCTACCCAGGGCATGCTGCGGACACCAGGTCTACCCAGGGCATGCTGCGGACAACAGGTCTACCCAGGCATGAATCGGGCAACAGGTCTACCAAGCTGCGGACACCAGGTCTACCCAGGGCATGCTGCGGACACCAGGTCTACCCAGCCATGAAACGGGCAACAGGTCTACCAAGCTGCGGACACCAGGTCTACCCAGGGCATGCTGCGGACACCAGGTCTACCCAGCCATGAAACGGGCAACAGGTCTACTCACGGCTTGCTGCGGACACCAGGTCTACCCAGCCATGAAACGGGCAACAGGTCTACCAAGCTGCGGACACCAGGTCTACCCAGGGCATGCTGCGGACACCAGGTCTACCCAGCCATGAAACGGGCAACAGGTCTACTCACGTCTTGCTGCGGACACCAGGTCTACCCAGCCATGAAACGGGCAACAGGTCTACCAAGCTGCGGACACCAGGTCTACTCACGGCTTGCTGCGGACACCAGGTCTACCCAGCCATGAAACGGGCAACAGGTCTACTCACGGCTTGCTGCGGACACCAGGTCTACCCAGCCATGAAACGGGCAACAGGTCTACCAAGCTGCGGACAACAGGTCTACCCAGGGCATGCTGCGGACAACAGGTCTACCCAGCCATGAAACGGGCAACAGGTCTACTCACGGCTTGCTGCGGACACCAGGTCTACCCAGCCATGAAACGGGCAACAGGTCTACCAAGCTGCGGACACCAGGTCTACCCAGGGCATGCTGCGGACACCAGGTCTACCCACGGCTTGCTGCGGACACCAGGTCTACCCAGCCATGAAACGGGCAACAGGTCTACCAAGCTGCGGACACCAGGTCTACCCAGGGCATGCTGCGGACACCAGGTCTACCCACGGCTTGCTGCGGACAACAAGTCTACCCAGCCATGAAACGGGCAACAGGTCTACCAAGCTGCGGACACCAGGTCTACCCAGGGCATGCTGCGGACACCAGGTCTACCCAGCCATGAAACGGGCAACAGGTCTACTCACGGCTTGCTGCGGACACCAGGTCTACCCAGCCATGAAACGGGCAACAGGTCTACCAAGCTGCGGACACCAGGTCTACCCAGGGCATGCTGCGGACACCAGGTCTACCAACTCAATGCTGCGGACAACAGGTCTACCCAGCCATGAATCGGGCAACAGGTCTACCAAGCTGCGGACACCAGGTCTACCCACGGCTTGCTGCGGACACCAGGTCTACCCAGCCATGAAACGGGCAACAGGTCTACCAAGCTGCGGACACCAGGTCTACCCAGGGCATGCTGCGGACACCAGGTCTACCCAGCCATGAAACGGGCAACAGGTCTACTCACGGCTTGCTGCGGACAACAGGTCTACCCAGCCATGAAACGGGCAACAGGTCTACCAAGCTGCGGACACCAGGTCTACCCAGGGCATGCTGCGGACACCAGGTCTACCCACGGCTTGCTGCGGACAACAGGTCTACCCAGGCATGAATCGGGCAACAGGTCTACCAAGCTGCGGACACCAGGTCTACCCAGGGCATGCTGCGGACACCAGGTCTACCCACGGCTTGCTGCGGACAACAGGTCTACCCAGCCATGAATCGGGCAACAGGTCTACCAAGCTCCGGACACCAGGTCTACCCACGGCTTGCTGCGGACACCAGGTCTACCCAGCCATGAAACGGGCAACAGGTCTACCAAGCTGCGGACACCAGGTCTACCCAGCCATGAAACGGGCAACAGGTCTACCAACTCAATGCTGCGGACAACAGGTCTACCCAGCCATGAAACGGGCAACAGGTCTACCAAGCTGCGGACACCAGGTCTACCCACGGCTTGCTGCGGACACCAGGTCTACCCAGCCATGAAACGGGCAACAGGTCTACCAAGCTGCGGACACCAGGTCTACCCAGGGCATGCTGCGGACAACAGGTCTACCCAGCCATGAAACGGGCAACAGGTCTACTCACGGCTTGCTGCGGACAACAGGTCTACCCAGCCATGAAACGGGCAACAGGTCTACCAAGCTGCGGACAACAGGTCTACCCAGGGCATGCTGCGGACACCAGGTCTACCCAGCCATGAAACGGGCAACAGGTCTACTCACGGCTTGCTGCGGACACCAGGTCTACCCAGCCATGAATCGGGCAACAGGTCTACCAAGCTGCGGACAACAGGTCTACCCAGCCATGAAACGGGCAACAGGTCTACCATCTCAATGCTGCGGACACCAGGTCTACCCAGCCATGAAACGGGCAACAGGTCTACCAAGCTGCGGACACCAGGTCTACCCAGGGTATGTAGCGGACACCAGGTCTACCAACTCAATGCTGCGGACAACAGGTCTACCCAGCCATGAAACGGGCAACAGGTCTACCAAGCTGCGGACACCAGGTCTACCCACGGCTTGCTGCGGACACCAGGTCTACCCAGCCATGAAACGGGCAGCAGGTCTACCCACGGCTTGCTGCGGACACCAGGTCTACCCAGCCATGAAACGGGCAACAGGTCTACCAAGCTGCGGACACCAGGTCTACCCAGGGCATGCTGCGGACAACAGGTCTACCCAGCCATGAAACGGGCAACAGGTCTACTCACGGCTTGCTGCGGACAACAGGTCTACCCAGCCATGAAACGGGCAACAGGTCTACCAAGCTGCGGACACCAGGTCTACCCAGGGCATGCTGCGGACACCAGGTCTACCCAGCCATGAAACGGGCAACAGGTCTACTCACGGCTTGCTGCGGACACCAGGTCTACCCAGCCATGAAACGGGCAACAGGTCTACCAAGCTGCGGACACCAGGTCTACCCAGCTATGAAACGGGCAACAGGTCTACCAAGCTGCGGACACCAGGTCTACCCAGGGCATGCTGCGGACACCAGGTCTACCAACTCAATGCTGCGGACAACAGGTCTACCCAGCCATGAATCGGGCAACAGGTCTACCAAGCTGCGGACACCAGGTCTACCCACGGCTTGCTGCGGACAACAGGTCTACCCAGCCATGAAACGGGCAACAGGTCTACCAAGCTGCGGACACCAGGTCTACCCAGGGCATGCTGCGGACACCAGGTCTACCCAGCCATGAAACGGGCAACAGGTCTACCAAGCTGCGGACACCAGGTCTACCCAGGGCATGCTGCGGACACCAGGTCTACCAACTCAATGCTGCGGACAACAGGTCTACCCAGCCATGAAACGGGCAACAGGTCTACCAAGCTGCGGACACCAGGTCTACCCAGGGCATGCTGCGGACACCAGGTCTACCAACTCAATGCTGCGGACACCAGGTCTACCCAGCCATGAATCGGGCAACAGGTCTACCAAGCTGCGGACACCAGGTCTACCCAGGGCATGCTGCGGACACCAGGTCTACCCAGCCATGAAACGGGCAACAGGTCTACTCACGGCTTGCTGCGGACAACAGGTCTACCCAGCCATGAAACGGGCAACAGGTCTACCAAGCTGCGGACACCAGGTCTACCCAGGGCATGCTGCGGACACCAGGTCTACCCACTCAATGCTGCGGACAACAGGTCTACCCAGGCATGAATCGGGCAACAGGTCTACCAAGCTGCGGACACCAGGTCTACCCAGGGCATGCTGCGGACACCAGGTCTACCCACGGCTTGCTGCGGACAACAGGTCTACCCAGGCATGAATCGGGCAACAGGTCTACCAAGCTCCGGACACCAGGTCTACCCACGGCTTGCTGCGGACACCAGGTCTACCCAGCCATGAAACGGGCAACAGGTCTACCAAGCTGCGGACACCAGGTCTACCCAGCCATGAAACGGGCAACAGGTCTACCAACTCAATGCTGCGGACAACAGGTCTACCCAGCCATGAAACGGGCAACAGGTCTACCAAGCTGCGGACACCAGGTCTACCCACGGCTTGCTGCGGACACCAGGTCTACCCAGCCATGAAACGGGCAACAGGTCTACCAAGCTGCGGACACCAGGTCTACCCAGGGCATGCTGCGGACAACAGGTCTACCCAGCCATGAAACGGGCAACAGGTCTACTCACGGCTTGCTGCGGACACCAGGTCTACCCAGCCATGAAACGGGCAACAGGTCTACCAAGCTGCGGACAACAGGTCTACCCAGGGCATGCTGCGGACACCAGGTCTACCCAGCCATGAAACGGGCAACAGGTCTACTCACGGCTTGCTGCGGACACCAGGTCTACCCAGCCATGAATCGGGCAACAGGTCTACCAAGCTGCGGACAACAGGTCTACCCAGCCATGAAACGGGCAACAGGTCTACCATCTCAATGCTGCGGACACCAGGTCTACCCAGCCATGAAACGGGCAACAGGTCTACCAAGCTGCGGACACCAGGTCTACCCAGGGTATGTAGCGGACACCAGGTCTACCAACTCAATGCTGCGGACAACAGGTCTACCCAGCCATGAAACGGGCAACAGGTCTACCAAGCTGCGGACACCAGGTCTACCCACGGCTTGCTTCGGACACCAGGTCTACCCAGCCATGAAACGGGCAGCAGGTCTACCCACGGCTTGCTGCGGACACCAGGTCTACCCAGCCATGAAACGGGCAACAGGTCTACCAAGCTGCGGACACCAGGTCTACCCAGGGCATGCTGCGGACAACAGGTCTACCCAGCCATGAAACGGGCAACAGGTCTACTCACGGCTTGCTGCGGACAACAGGTCTACCCAGCCATGAAACGGGCAACAGGTCTACCAAGCTGCGGACACCAGGTCTACCCAGGGCATGCTGCGGACACCAGGTCTACCCAGCCATGAAACGGGCAACAGGTCTACTCACGGCTTGCTGCGGACACCAGGTCTACCCAGCCATGAAACGGGCAACAGGTCTACCAAGCTGCGGACACCAGGTCTACCCAGCTATGAAACGGGCAACAGGTCTACCAAGCTGCGGACACCAGGTCTACCCAGGGCATGCTGCGGACACCAGGTCTACCCACTCAATGCTGCGGACAACAGGTCTACCCAGGCATGAATCGGGCAACAGGTCTACCAAGCTCCGGACACCAGGTCTACCCACGGCTTGCTGCGGACACCAGGTCTACCCAGCCATGAAACGGGCAACAGGTCTACCAAGCTGCGGACACCAGGTCTACCCAGGTCATGCTGCGGACACCAGGTCTACCCAGCCATGAAACGGGCAACAGGTCTACTCACGGCTTGCTGCGGACACCAGGTCTACCCAGCCATGAAACGGGCAACAGGTCTACCAAGCTGCGGACACCAGGTCTACCCACGGCTTGCTGCGGACAACAGGTCTACCAACTCAATGCTGCGGACAACAGGTCTACCCAGCCATGAAACGGGCAACAGGTCTACCAAGCTGCGGACACCAGGTCTACCCAGGGCATGCTGCGGACACCAGGTCTACCAACTCAATGCTGCGGACAACAGGTCTACCCAGCCATGAATCGGGCAACAGGTCTACCAAGCTGCGGACACCAGGTCTACCCACGGCTTGCTGCGGACACCAGGTCTACCCAGCCATGAAACGGGCAACAGGTCTACTCACGGCTTGCTGCGGACAACAGGTCTACCCAGCCATGAAACGGGCAACAGGTCTACCAAGCTGCGGACACCAGGTCTACCCAGGGCATGCTGCGGACACCAGGTCTACCCACTCAATGCTGCGGACAACAGGTCTACCCAGGCATGAATCGGGCAACAGGTCTACCAAGCTGCGGACACCAGGTCTACCCAGGGCATGCTGCGGACACCAGGTCTACCCACGGCTTGCTGCGGACAACAGGTCTACCCAGGCATGAATCGGGCAACAGGTCTACCAAGCTCCGGACACCAGGTCTACCCACGGCTTGCTGCGGACACCAGGTCTACCCAGCCATGAAACGGGCAACAGGTCTACCAAGCTGCGGACACCAGGTCTACCCAGCCATGAAACGGGCAACAGGTCTACCAACTCAATGCTGCGGACAACAGGTCTACCCAGCCATGAAACGGGCAACAGGTCTACCAAGCTGCGGACACCAGGTCTACCCACGGCTTGCTGCGGACACCAGGTCTACCCAGCCATGAAACGGGCAACAGGTCTACCAAGCTGCGGACACCAGGTCTACCCAGGGCATGCTGCGGACAACAGGTCTACCCAGCCATGAAACGGGCAACAGGTCTACTCACGGCTTGCTGCGGACACCAGGTCTACCCAGCCATGAAACGGGCAACAGGTCTACCAAGCTGCGGACAACAGGTCTACCCAGGGCATGCTGCGGACACCAGGTCTACCCAGCCATGAAACGGGCAACAGGTCTACTCACGGCTTGCTGCGGACACCAGGTCTACCCAGCCATGAATCGGGCAACAGGTCTACCAAGCTGCGGACAACAGGTCTACCCAGCCATGAAACGGGCAACAGGTCTACCATCTCAATGCTGCGGACACCAGGTCTACCCAGCCATGAAACGGGCAACAGGTCTACCAAGCTGCGGACACCAGGTCTACCCAGGGTATGTAGCGGACACCATGTCTACCAACTCAATGCTGCGGACAACAGGTCTACCCAGCCATGAAACGGGCAACAGGTCTACCAAGCTGCGGACACCAGGTCTACCCACGGCTTGCTGCGGACACCAGGTCTACCCAGCCATGAAACGGGCAGCAGGTCTACCCACGGCTTGCTGCGGACACCAGGTCTACCCAGCCATGAAACGGGCAACAGGTCTACCAAGCTGCGGACACCAGGTCTACCCAGGGCATGCTGCGGACAACAGGTCTACCCAGCCATGAAACGGGCAACAGGTCTACTCACGGCTTGCTGCGGACAACAGGTCTACCCAGCCATGAAACGGGCAACAGGTCTACCAAGCTGCGGACACCAGGTCTACCCAGGGCATGCTGCGGACACCAGGTCTACCCAGCCATGAAACGGGCAACAGGTCTACTCACGGCTTGCTGCGGACACCAGGTCTACCCAGCCATGAAACGGGCAACAGGTCTACCAAGCTGCGGACACCAGGTCTACCCAGCTATGAAACGGGCAACAGGTCTACCAAGCTGCGGACACCAGGTCTACCCAGGGCATGCTGCGGACACCAGGTCTACCCACTCAATGCTGCGGACAACAGGTCTACCCAGGCATGAATCGGGCAACAGGTCTACCAAGCTCCGGACACCAGGTCTACCCACGGCTTGCTGCGGACACCAGGTCTACCCAGCCATGAAACGGGCAACAGGTCTACCAAGCTGCGGACACCAGGTCTACCCAGGTCATGCTGCGGACACCAGGTCTACCCAGCCATGAAACGGGCAACAGGTCTACTCACGGCTTGCTGCGGACACCAGGTCTACCCAGCCATGAAACGGGCAACAGGTCTACCAAGCTGCGGACACCAGGTCTACCCAGGGCATGCTGCGGACACCAGGTCTACCAACTCAATGCTGCGGACAACAGGTCTACCCAGC
This sequence comes from Sturnus vulgaris, assembly GCF_052056855.1. Classification (NCBI taxonomy): domain Eukaryota; kingdom Metazoa; phylum Chordata; class Aves; order Passeriformes; family Sturnidae; genus Sturnus; species Sturnus vulgaris. The sequence continues at coordinate 307,322 of NW_028276073.1, read as the reverse complement.
CATGAAACGGGCAACAGGTCTACCAAGCTGCGGACACCAGGTCTACCCAGGGCATGCTGCGGACACCAGGTCTACCAACTCAATGCTGCGGACAACAGGTCTACCCAGCCATGAATCGGGCAACAGGTCTACCAAGCTGCGGACACCAGGTCTACCCACGGCTTGCTGCGGACACCAGGTCTACCCAGCCATGAAACGGGCAACAGGTCTACCAAGCTGCGGACACCAGGTCTACCCAGGGCATGCTGCGGACACCAGGTCTACCCACGGCTTGCTGCGGACAACAGGTCTACCCACGGCTTGCTGCGGGCAACAGGTCTACCCACTCCAAGCTGCGGACACCAGGTCTAACTACTCCATTACGCGGACAACAGGTCTACCCACTCCATGCGGCGGACAACATGTCTACCCGCTCCATGCTGCGGACACCAGGTCTGCCCACGCCGTGATGCGGACCACAGGTCTACCTTCGCCATGCTGCACGCAGCCCGGGTCGCACCGGAGCTAGGTAGACCCGGTCGCCGCGGCCGTCGCAGCGCCCTCGCCCTCGACGGCGGACCCACGCCGCCGGTCCCGGAGGCGGGTAGACCTGGTCGCCGCGGCCACGGCGGCCGCCCATCCCGGAGCCCAGTAGACCTGGCCGCCGCGGGACCGGCCAAGTTTCCCGGAGTCGTGTAGACCTGGTCGTCGCGGCCACGGCCGCCGCCGCTGCGCCTTCGCCGGCGACGGCGGTCCCACGCCACCGGCCCCGGAGCCGCGTCGACCTGGCCGCCGCGGGACGGGCCACGTTTCGCGGATCCGGGTAGACGAGGCATCCTTGTACCATCTCGGAGCCGGGGAAACCCCACAGCCTCTTAACGCTCCGGAGCCCAAGTGCTCCAGCAGCCTTGCCCCGCCCGGCAGAATCGATTTCAAGACCAAGACATATTTTCGACAACATTTTATTTCATCATTTCATTTCATTTCTTTTCATTTCATTTTATTATTTTATTTTATTTCGTTTTGTTTTGTTTTGTTTTGTTTTGTTTTGATTTGATTTGATTTGTTTCATTTCCTCTTTGCCTTTTTTGAATGATTGCCTCTTCTATTTACTCGGAAAGAAAATCTTTTCCGGAAAACAAAACTCTTGCCAAATCTTATTTGTGATCCCTTTGGGCCCACAGCCGAGCTGACGGAGGGCCTGTGCCCGGTTCTCGCCCTGCTGACACACTGACCCCCCCAAACGGCGTCCTCCCTACCCCACGCCTCCTCCCCCGTCCCCCAGAGACCCTACCTACAGAGCCCCCCCCCCCCACAAAACAGAACCTCACGGGCCGCAGCACAGCCAGGGGAAGCACGTACGTGCAGCGAAACTCGGCCCAAAGCCGCCGCGCCCTGGCACAACTCGCCCTGCCCCTTCCCGCCCCACGGAGGCGGCTGCATCGAGGCGACCGGCGCCGCCGTCGGCAAGCGGGTGGCCGCTTTCGGGCCGGTTCTTCCGCGGAAGGTCTGCAGAGCTCTTGGGGCCTCGGCGCGGGTTTGGGGGGCCGTGAGGGCTCGCTGTCGAGGCGCCCGGGGCCGGCACGAAGCCGCCTGCCCTCTCCCTGTCCCTGCCCCGTCTTCCGCAGCCACCCATTAACGCTGGGGGCGAGCCCGCCCTCCGCCATCAACCTCCCATGCAGCGCTTTCAGACTTTCCCCGCCCCTGCCCATTGTCGGCTGGGGGCGCCCTGCCCCCCGCCGTCAGCCTCCCTGGCAGCGCTTTCAGACTCTCTCGGGCCCCTGCCCATTGTCGGCTGGGGGCGCCCCGCCCCCCGCCCTCAGCCTCCCTGGCAGCGCTTTCAGACTGCCTCGGGCCCTGCCCATTGTCGGTTGGGGGCGCCCCGCCCCCCGCCCTCAGCCTCCCTGGCAGCGCTTTCAGACGGTCTCGTGCCCTGCCCATTGTCGGTTGGGGGCGACCCCGCCCTCCGCCATCAGCCTCCCTGGCAGCGCTTTCAGACTGCCTCGGGCCCTGCCCATTGTCGGTTGGGGGCGACCCCGCCCTCCGCCATCAGCCTCCCTGGCAGCACTTTCAGCCTCTTCCTGCCCCCGCCCACGGTCCCACCGGGCAGTTTACACGGCGGCGGCGGGAGGCTGATGCCGAGGTCGGCAGGCGGAGAGCCTGGTGCACAAGCAGGGATGGCGGCGGGATGATTGGCGCCGTCTGTCCCTGGTCAAAGAAGCTCTCTGTTCAGCTTTCTCGGAGCCTTTTGCTTTGGTGGCGTTCCTTCCTCCTCCGCCCCGGCGCCGCTCAAGCCTGCGGCAGGGCGGCAGCGCGGCGGGTGGGCGGCCGGGGGGAGGGGGGAGGGGGGGGGGAGGGAGGGAGCGCGCGAGCGAGCGAGCGAGCGAGCGCGCTGCAGAAATGAAGCCCGGAGCAGGGCCGCGGTCCATTCGAGCACGGGGAGGGGGCGCGACAACGCTGCCTGCTCCTGTCGGGGAGCGCTTGGGGAAGTGGGGTGCCGGCACCATGACGGCGGAGCGGACAGGGGCCGCGGCTGGGGAAGAGGCCGGCGGAGCTCGCCAGTGGATGCTGGCGCACGGAGCCGGCAGGGACACCTGGGCACGGCTGGGACCGAAAGTCGCCCGCCTTCACGCCCCGCCTTTCGCCGGGGGGAAGAAGACGCGAGAGCAGGGCTGCCTGCTGGGCTGCCAGTGCCCGCGGTCATGCCGGACGTGCAGGCCGACCGCCGAAGGCGTGCTCGCCGCTGCAGAGACGACAAGGGGGCCGCGCGTCCGATGGAAGAGACGGGGCGCCATCGCGCGGCGGCCGGGCTGCAAGGCCGGCCGACGGTAACAGGACTACCACGCCGCGGGCGGCCAGAGACAAAGACCGGCCGAGGGCAACAGGTCTACCCAGCATTATGCCGGCCGGTACCAGGGCCGGCCGAGGGCAACAGGTCTACCCAGCATTAGGCCAGCCGGAAAGACGGCCGGCAGAGGGCAACAGGTCTACCCAGCATTCGGCCGTCAGGTAACACTGCCGGCCGAGGGCAACAGGTCTACCCAGCATTCGGCTGGCCGGTAACACGGCGGGCCGAGGGCAACAGGTCTACCCAGCATTAGGCCGGCCGGTAACACTGCCGGCCGAGGGCAACAGGTCTACCCAGCATTAGGCCGCCACGTCCAAAGGCCGGCCGAGGGCAACAGGTCTACCCAGCATTAGGCCGCCACGTCCAAAGGCCGGCCGAGGGCAACAGGTCTACCCAGCATTCGGCCGCCACGTCCAAAGGCCGGCCGAGGGCAACAGGTCTACCCAGCATTCGGCCGCCACGTCCAAAGGCCGGCCGAGGGCAACAGGTCTACCCAGCATTCGGCCGCCACGTCCAAAGGCCGGCCGAGGGCAACAGGTCTACCCAGCATTCGGCCGCCACGTCCAAAGGCCGGCCGAGGGCAACAGGTCTACCCAGCATTCGGCCGCCACGTCCAAAGGCCGGCCGAGGGCAACAGGTCTACCCAGCATTCGGCCGTCAGGTACAAAGGCCGGCCGAGGGCAACAGGTCTACCCAGCATTAGGCTGCCACGTACAAAGGCCGGCCGAGGGCAACAGGTCTACCCAGCATTCGGCCGTCAGGTACAAAGGCCGGCCGAGGGCAACAGGTCTACCCAGCATTAGGCCGGCCGGTAACACTGCCGGCCGAGGGCAACAGGTCTACCCAGCATTAGGCCGCCACGTCCAAAGGCCGGCCGAGGGCAACAGGTCTAACCAGCATTAGGCCGGCCGGCAGAGGGCAACAGGTCTACCCAGCATTCGGCCGTCAGGTACAAAGGCCGGCCGAGGGCAACAGGTCTACCCAGCATTAGGCCGGCCGGTAACACTGCCGGCCGAGGGCAACAGGTCTACCCAGCATTAGGCCGCCACGTCCAAAGGCCGGCCGAGGGCAACAGGTCTACCCAGCATTCGGCCGTCAGGTACAAAGGCCGGCCGAGGGCAACAGGTCTACCCAGCATTCGGCCGCCACGTCCAAAGGCCGGCCGAGGGCAACAGGTCTACCCAGCATTAGGCCGCCACGTCCAAAGGCCGGCCGAGGGCAACAGGTCTACCCAGCATTAGGCCGCCACGTCCAAAGGCCGGCCGAGGGCAACAGGTCTACCCAGCATTAGGCCGGCCGGCCGAGGGCAACAGGTCTACCCAGCATTCGGCCGTCAGGTACAAAGGCCGGCCGAGGGCAACAGGTCTACCCAGCATTAGGCCGCCACGTCCAAAGGCCGGCCGAGGGCAACAGGTCTACCCAGCATTAGGCCGCCACGTCCAAAGGCCGGCCGAGGGCAACAGGTCTACCCAGCATTAGGCCGCCACATCCAAAGGCCGGCCGAGGGCAACAGGTCTACCCAGCATTAGGCCGGCCGGCAGAGGGCAACAGGTCTACCCAGCATTCGGCCGCCACGTCCAAAGGCCGGCCGAGGGCAACAGGTCTACCCAGCATTAGGCCGCCACGTCCAAAGGCCGGCCGAGGGCAACAGGTCTACCCAGCATTAGGCCGGCCGGCCGAGGGCAACAGGTCTACCCAGCATTCGGCCGTCAGGTACAAAGGCCGGCCGAGGGCAACAGGTCTACCCAGCATTAGGCCGCCACGTCCAAAGGCCGGCCGAGGGCAACAGGTCTACCCAGCATTAGGCCGCCACGTCCAAAGGCCGGCCGAGGGCAACAGGTCTACCCAGCATTAGGCCGCCACATCCAAAGGCCGGCCGAGGGCAACAGGTCTACCCAGCATTAGGCCGGCCGGCAGAGGGCAACAGGTCTACCCAGCATTCGGCCGTCAGGTACAAAGGCCGGCCGAGGGCAACAGGTCTACCCAGCATTAGGC
>NW_028276073.1:270000-290000 GCF_052056855.1 Sturnus vulgaris | reverse complement strand
CTCGCCTGCGACGGGAAGCGAATTGGACAGGAGACCGCCCTGCTCGAGGGACCGGACACCACCGAGACTTCGCCCGGAGGAGCCGGCCCGCCGGGGGCCCTTTCCGACGCGACCCGAAAAGCCTCATCGATCGGACGGGGACAGAAAGAAAAGCAGCCGCGGGGCAACGGGGAGCCCCCGCGGCCGCGGGTTCCTGGGACAACGGCAACGGAGCAGGGCTCCAACATGCGTGCGAGCGGGACACGTCCCCGAGAGGCCCTCCCTTGGCGCCGCCGAGCCTCCCCGACGCTCCCTAGGCCCCCGACGCCGGCGGGCCGCTTGCAACCTTCGGGATCGATCACGCAGCAGAGGAAGAGAGCGGGGGGTGCCGCCACCCGCCCGCGGGCCGCAAGACAACGGAAAACGGAGCAGCTGCCACCGACCACGCCGCGGGCCACCGGCTTTCGCCCGCCTCGCAGCGATCGGCTTCCCACCCGGAAAAAAAGCCGGGGGGAAGGGCAAGCCACCGCACCAAAAAAAAAACTAAAAAAAAAAGCACGCCATGCGTCGCACGACCCGTGCTAGCCACGGGGGTCACGAGCCAGGGGTGGGGGCGAGAACGCGCCTCTCAACTCCTCCCGTAAAACCCCTCCAACCACCGGACATACGGTCTCTTTTCTCACTCGCCAACACAGCCAGCCCTTCTCTCTCGCCTTTCGCTTTCGCTTCGGTGGCGGCCCGTGACCCTTCGTCAGCGCGCGCTTCTCGGTGCCGCGGCTTAGGGCCGCGAGAGAAAAAGAACGGAGGCCGGGCGGGCACCCCCACACTGCCCCGCACACCGGCACGCTTTAATAAAAAAGAACGGAGCCGCTCGCAAAACCCAGCCCCCGCCGGCAACGGCAACCACGGCAGCCGGGGCAGGCCAGACACCACGGGCCGCCCCGGCACGGTGCCTCGATCGCGCCCGGCCGATACCGAGAAAGGGCGAGGCGCCGCCGCCCCGCCCACGACACACTCTCGGGGGCTCACTCGCTCGCTCGCTCTCTGTTGGGTTGCGGGGTCCGTCCTGGGGGGGGGGACACGGCCGGCCACCGCGGCCGACCGCCGCCCCGGAAAAATTCTGCCCGCTACACGCGGGTCCCCGGCTTAGGGCCGAGGAAGGGGGACGACTTCAACAACACACGGCAGGGCCGGACACTCCCGTCACCGAGCCCCCCTTCGCAGGCAAGCAAGCGAAGCCGAGAGGCGAGGCCACACGCCCCACTGCATGTCCCCCGCTGCCCTTTCGATACGGACACAACTCTGGCAACACAGGTCGGGAGCGGGAAACGAGGCGCAGCCAACCTCGGCCAAGCGAGCCACGCCCGGGGGGCTCTCGGGGAGGGGGGCCAGGGAAAGCCCGGGCAGGCTCAACACAACCCCGGGCCGGCCCCACAGAAATCCAGCCCCGGCTGCCGGCCACCAGCGTGCACCGGGACCGACAGCCGAAGAAATGCCGCACCCGGCGAGCGGGCGGGGCCCCGGCTTAAGGCCGGGCAGAAAAGGGGCGAGGCGCCGCCGCCTCGCCCGCCACCATCCCCGGGGGAGCGAGCGGGCGCCCGGCTCCCCGTTGTCACGAAACCGGCAGCAGCCGGGCCGGAGCGGGACACACTCGCGGCTTTCTCGCCCTCTCTCTGGGCCTTTTTCTCGCTTCTCCCCCGCCTGGAACAACGCAGCCTCGCCTGGGCCGGGGGAGCGCGGTGGCTCTCGGATCGCATCGCTCTCTCTGGGGGCTTTCTCGCTTCTCCCCCGGACTGAACACGCAGCCTCGGCCTGGGCCGGGGAGCGGCTCTCGGATCGCATCGGTCTCTCTGGGGGCTTTCTCGCTTCTCCCCCGACTGAGCACGCAGCCTCGCCTGGGCCGGGGAGCGGCTCTCGGATCGCATCGGTCTCTCTCTCTGGGCTAACCTGTCCCAGTCGAACTGGGTAAGACGGGAAGCCGGACGAAGCCACGCGACTCGCCCCGACATCGGCGGTGTTCTTCTGGCCCTGGCGACCGCACGCGCGTCCGCCCTTCTCCGCCACGGACACAGGCACGGCAACAGCCTGTGGGGATACGGCCCGTCACCTCGTTCCCATAATACGGACAGATGGGCCCGAAGCGGCGGAGGCCGGAAAGAGAACCGATGTACGTGACCGAGGGGGCGCAGTGGCGCACGCCGCCTTCTACGATGACATAGCCGGAGGCAGCGAGAAACAGCGACCCCTTGGAGTACTTCCAGGCCGGCAGCGGACAACAGGTCTACCAGCCATGAAACGGGCAACAGGTCTACCGACGGCTTGCTGCGGACAACAGGTCTACCCAGCCATGAAACGGGCAACAGGTCTACCAAGCTGCGGACACCAGGTCTACCCAGGGCATGCTGCGGACACCAGGTCTACCCACGGCTTGCTGCGGACAACAGGTCTACCCAGCTGCGGACACCAGGTCTACCCAGGGCATGAAAAGGGCAACAGGTCTACCAAGCTGCGGACACCAGGTCTACCCAGGGCATGCTGCGGACACCAGGTCTACCCACGGCTTGCTGCGGACAACAGGTCTACCCAGCCATGAAACGGGCAACAGGTCTACCAAGCTGCGGACACCAGGTCTACCCAGGGCATGCTGCGGACACCAGGTCTACCCACGGCTTGCTGCGGACACCAGGTCTACCCACGGCTTGCTGCGGACACCAGGTCTACCCAGCCATGAAACGGGCAACAGGTCTACCAAGCTGCGGACACCAGGTCTACCCAGGGCATGCTGCGGACACCAGGTCTACCCACGGCTTGCTGCGGACACCAGGTCTACCCAGCCATGAAACGGGCAACAGGTCTACCAAGCTGCGGACACCAGGTCTACCCAGGGCATGCTGCGGACAACAGGTCTACCCAGCCATGAAACGGGCAACAGGTCTACTCACGGCTTGCTGCGGACACCAGGTCTACCCAGCCATGAAACGGGCAACAGGTCTACCAAGCTGCGGACACCAGGTCTACCCAGGGCATGCTGCGGACACCAGGTCTACCCACTCAATGCTGCGGACAACAGGTCTACCCAGGCATGAATCGGGCAACAGGTCTACCAAGCTCCGGACACCAGGTCTACCCACGGCTTGCTGCGGACACCAGGTCTACCCAGCCATGAAACGGGCAACAGGTCTACCAAGCTGCGGACACCAGGTCTACCCAGGGCATGCTGCGGACACCAGGTCTACCCAGCCATGAAACGGGCAACAGGTCTACTCACGGCTTGCTGCGGACACCAGGTCTACCCAGCCATGAAACGGGCAACAGGTCTACCAAGCTGCGGACACCAGGTCTACCCAGGGCATGCTGCGGACACCAGGTCTACCCAGCCATGAAACGGGCAACAGGTCTACTCACGGCTTGCTGCGGACACCAGGTCTACCCAGCCATGAAACGGGCAACAGGTCTACCAAGCTGCGGACACCAGGTCTACCCAGGGCATGCTGCGGACACCAGGTCTACCCAGGGCATGCTGCGGACAACAGGTCTACCCAGGCATGAATCGGGCAACAGGTCTACCAAGCTCCGGACACCAGGTCTACCCACGGCTTGCTGCGGACACCAGGTCTACCCAGCCATGAAACGGGCAACAGGTCTACCAAGCTGCGGACACCAGGTCTACCCAGGGCATGCTGCGGACACCAGGTCTACCCAGCCATGAAACGGGCAACAGGTCTACTCACGGCTTGCTGCGGACACCAGGTCTACCCAGCCATGAAACGGGCAACAGGTCTACCAAGCTGCGGACACCAGGTCTACCCAGGGCATGCTGCGGACACCAGGTCTACCCACGGCTTGCTGCGGACACCAGGTCTACCCAGCCATGAAACGGGCAACAGGTCTACCCAGCTGCGGACACCAGGTCTACCCAGGGCATGCTGCGGACACCAGGTCTACCCAGCCATGAAACGGGCAACAGGTCTACTCACGGCTTGCAGCGGACAACAGGTCTACCCAGCCATGAAACGGGCAACAGGTCTACCAAGCTGCGGACACCAGGTCTACCCAGGGCATGCTGCGGACACCAGGTCTACCCACGGCTTGCTGCGGACAACAGGTCTACCCAGGCATGAAACGGGCAACAGGTCTACCAAGCTGCGGACACCAGGTCTACCCAGGGCATGCTGCGGACACCAGGTCTACCCACGGCTTGCTGCGGACACCAGGTCTACCAACTCAATGCTGCGGACAACAGGTCTACCCAGCCATGAAACGGGCAACAGGTCTACCAAGCTGCGGACACCAGGTCTACCCACGGCTTGCTGCGGACACCAGGTCTACCCAGCCATGAAACGGGCAACAGGTCTACCAAGCTGCGGACACCAGGTCTACCCAGGGCATGCTGCGGACACCAGGTCTACCCACGGCTTGCTGCGGACAACAGGTCTACCCAGCCATGAATCGGGCAACAGGTCTACCAAGCTGCGGACACCAGGTCTACCCAGGGCTTGCTGCGGACACCAGGTCTACCCAGCCATGAAACGGGCACCAGGTCTACTCACGGCTTGCTGCGGACACCAGGTCTACCCAGCCATGAAACGGGCAACAGGTCTACCAAGCTGCGGACACCAGGTCTACCCAGCCATGAAACGGGCAACAGGTCTACCAACTCAATGCTGCGGACAACAGGTCTACCCAGCCATGAAACGGGCAACAGGTCTACCAAGCTGCGGACACCAGGTCTACCCACGGCTTGCTGCGGACACCAGGTCTACCAACTCAATGCTGCGGACACCAGGTCTACCCAGCCATGAAACGGGCAACAGGTCTACCAAGCTGCGGACACCAGGTCTACCCACGGCTTGCTGCGGACAACAGGTCTACCCAGGCATGAATCGGGCAACAGGTCTACCAAGCTGCGGACACCAGGTCTACCCACGGCTTGCTGCGGACAACAGGTCTACCCAGCCATGAAACGGGCAACAGGTCTACCAAGCTGCGGACACCAGGTCTACCCAGGGCATGCTGCGGACACCAGGTCTACCCAGCCATGAAACGGGCAACAGGTCTACTCACGGCTTGCTGCGGACACCAGGTCTACCCAGCCATGAAACGGGCAACAGGTCTACCAAGCTGCGGACACCAGGTCTACCCAGGGCATGCTGCGGACACCAGGTCTACCCAGTCATGAAACGGGCAACAGGTCTACTCACGGCTTGCTGCGGACAACAGGTCTACCCAGCCATGAAACGGGCAACAGGTCTACCAAGCTGCGGACAACAGGTCTACCCAGGGCATGCTGCGGACACCAGGTCTACCCACTCAATGCTGCGGACAACAGGTCTACCCAGGCATGAATCGGGCAACAGGTCTACCAAGCTCCGGACACCAGGTCTACCCACGGCTTGCTGCGGACAACAGGTCTACCCAGCCATGAAACGGGCAACAGGTCTACCAAGCTGCGGACACCAGGTCTACCCAGGGCATGCTGCGGACACCAGGTCTACCCAGCCATGAAACGGGCAACAGGTCTACTCACGGCTTGCTGCGGACACCAGGTCTACCCAGCCATGAAACGGGCAACAGGTCTACCAAGCTGCGGACACCAGGTCTACCCAGGGCATGCTGCGGACACCAGGTCTACCCACTCAATGCTGCGGACAACAGGTCTACCCAGGCATGAATCGGGCAACAGGTCTACCAAGCTCCGGACACCAGGTCTACCCACGGCTTGCTGCGGACACCAGGTCTACCCAGCCATGAAACGGGCAACAGGTCTACCAAGCTGCGGACACCAGGTCTACCCAGGGCATGCTGCGGACACCAGGTCTACCCAGCCATGAAACGGGCAACAGGTCTACTCACGGCTTGCTGCGGACACCAGGTCTACCCAGCCATGAAACGGGCAACAGGTCTACCAAGCTGCGGACACCAGGTCTACCCAGGGCATGCTGCGGACACCAGGTCTACCCACTCAATGCTGCGGACAACAGGTCTACCCAGGCATGAATCGGGCAACAGGTCTACCAAGCTCCGGACACCAGGTCTACCCACGGCTTGCTGCGGACACCAGGTCTACCCAGCCATGAAACGGGCAACAGGTCTACCAAGCTGCGGACACCAGGTCTACCCAGGGCATGCTGCGGACACCAGGTCTACCCAGCCATGAAACGGGCAACAGGTCTACTCACGGCTTGCTGCGGACACCAGGTCTACCCAGCCATGAAACGGGCAACAGGTCTACCAAGCTGCGGACACCAGGTCTACCCAGGGCATGCTGCGGACACCAGGTCTACCCAGCCATGAAACGGGCAACAGGTCTACTCACGGCTTGCTGCGGACACCAGGTCTACCCAGCCATGAAACGGGCAACAGGTCTACCAAGCTGCGGACACCAGGTCTACCCAGGGCATGCTGCGGACACCAGGTCTACCCAGGGCATGCTGCGGACAACAGGTCTACCCAGGCATGAATCGGGCAACAGGTCTACCAAGCTCCGGACACCAGGTCTACCCACGGCTTGCTGCGGACACCAGGTCTACCCAGCCATGAAACGGGCAACAGGTCTACCAAGCTGCGGACACCAGGTCTACCCAGGGCATGCTGCGGACACCAGGTCTACCCAGCCATGAAACGGGCAACAGGTCTACTCACGGCTTGCTGCGGACACCAGGTCTACCCAGCCATGAAACGGGCAACAGGTCTACCAAGCTGCGGACACCAGGTCTACCCAGGGCATGCTGCGGACACCAGGTCTACCCAGCCATGAAACGGGCAACAGGTCTACTCACGGCTTGCTGCGGACACCAGGTCTACCCAGCCATGAAACGGGCAACAGGTCTACCAAGCTGCGGACACCAGGTCTACCCAGGGCATGCTGCGGACACCAGGTCTACCCAGGGCATGCTGCGGACAACAGGTCTACCCAGGCATGAATCGGGCAACAGGTCTACCAAGCTGCGGACACCAGGTCTACCCAGGGCATGCTGCGGACACCAGGTCTACCCAGCCATGAAACGGGCAACAGGTCTACCAAGCTGCGGACAACAGGTCTACCCAGGGCATGCTGCGGACACCAGGTCTACCCAGCCATGAAACGGGCAACAGGTCTACTCACGGCTTGCTGCGGACACCAGGTCTACCCAGCCATGAAACGGGCAACAGGTCTACCAAGCTGCGGACACCAGGTCTACCCAGGGCATGCTGCGGACACCAGGTCTACCCAGCCATGAAACGGGCAACAGGTCTACTCACGTCTTGCTGCGGACACCAGGTCTACCCAGCCATGAAACGGGCAACAGGTCTACCAAGCTGCGGACACCAGGTCTACTCACGGCTTGCTGCGGACACCAGGTCTACCCAGCCATGAAACGGGCAACAGGTCTACTCACGGCTTGCTGCGGACACCAGGTCTACCCAGCCATGAAACGGGCAACAGGTCTACCAAGCTGCGGACAACAGGTCTACCCAGGGCATGCTGCGGACAACAGGTCTACCCAGCCATGAAACGGGCAACAGGTCTACTCACGGCTTGCTGCGGACACCAGGTCTACCCAGCCATGAAACGGGCAACAGGTCTACCAAGCTGCGGACACCAGGTCTACCCAGGGCATGCTGCGGACACCAGGTCTACCCACGGCTTGCTGCGGACACCAGGTCTACCCAGCCATGAAACGGGCAACAGGTCTACCAAGCTGCGGACACCAGGTCTACCCAGGGCATGCTGCGGACACCAGGTCTACCCACGGCTTGCTGCGGACAACAGGTCTACCCAGCCATGAAACGGGCAACAGGTCTACCAAGCTGCGGACACCAGGTCTACCCAGGGCATGCTGCGGACACCAGGTCTACCCAGCCATGAAACGGGCAACAGGTCTACCAAGCTGCGGACACCAGGTCTACCCAGGGCATGCTGCGGACACCAGGTCTACCCACTCAATGCTGCGGACAACAGGTCTACCCAGGCATGAATCGGGCAACAGGTCTACCAAGCTCCGGACACCAGGTCTACCCACGGCTTGCTGCGGACACCAGGTCTACCCAGCCATGAAACGGGCAACAGGTCTACCAAGCTGCGGACACCAGGTCTACCCAGGGCATGCTGCGGACACCAGGTCTACCCAGCCATGAAACGGGCAACAGGTCTACCAAGCTGCGGACACCAGGTCTACCCAGGGCATGCTGCGGACACCAGGTCTACCCAGGGCATGCTGCGGACAACAGGTCTACCCAGGCATGAATCGGGCAACAGGTCTACCAAGCTCCGGACACCAGGTCTACCCACGGCTTGCTGCGGACACCAGGTCTACCCAGCCATGAAACGGGCAACAGGTCTACCAAGCTGCGGACACCAGGTCTACCCAGGGCATGCTGCGGACAACAGGTCTACCCAGCCATGAAACGGGCAACAGGTCTACTCACGGCTTGCTGCGGACACCAGGTCTACCCAGCCATGAAACGGGCAACAGGTCTACCAAGCTGCGGACACCAGGTCTACCCAGGGCATGCTGCGGACACCAGGTCTACCCAGCCATGAAACGGGCAACAGGTCTACTCACGGCTTGCTGCGGACACCAGGTCTACCCAGCCATGAAACGGGCAACAGGTCTACCAAGCTGCGGACACCAGGTCTACCCAGGGCATGCTGCGGACACCAGGTCTACCCAGGGCATGCTGCGGACAACAGGTCTACCCAGGCATGAATCGGGCAACAGGTCTACCAAGCTGCGGACACCAGGTCTACCCAGGGCATGCTGCGGACACCAGGTCTACCCAGCCAAGCTCCGGACACCAGGTCTACCCACGGCTTGCTGCGGACACCAGGTCTACCCAGCCATGAAACGGGCAACAGGTCTACCAAGCTGCGGACACCAGGTCTACCCAGGGCATGCTGCGGACACCAGGTCTACCCAGCCATGAAACGGGCAACAGGTCTACTCACGGCTTGCTGCGGACACCAGGTCTACCCAGCCATGAAACGGGCAACAGGTCTACCAAGCTGCGGACACCAGGTCTACCCAGGGCATGCTGCGGACACCAGGTCTACCCAGCCATGAAACGGGCAACAGGTCTACTCACGGCTTGCTGCGGACACCAGGTCTACCCAGCCATGAAACGGGCAACAGGTCTACCAAGCTGCGGACACCAGGTCTACCCAGGGCATGCTGCGGACACCAGGTCTACCCAGGGCATGCTGCGGACAACAGGTCTACCCAGGCATGAATCGGGCAACAGGTCTACCAAGCTGCGGACACCAGGTCTACCCAGGGCATGCTGCGGACACCAGGTCTACCCAGCCATGAAACGGGCAACAGGTCTACCAAGCTGCGGACAACAGGTCTACCCAGGGCATGCTGCGGACACCAGGTCTACCCAGCCATGAAACGGGCAACAGGTCTACTCACGGCTTGCTGCGGACACCAGGTCTACCCAGCCATGAAACGGGCAACAGGTCTACCAAGCTGCGGACACCAGGTCTACCCAGGGCATGCTGCGGACACCAGGTCTACCCAGCCATGAAACGGGCAACAGGTCTACTCACGTCTTGCTGCGGACACCAGGTCTACCCAGCCATGAAACGGGCAACAGGTCTACCAAGCTGCGGACACCAGGTCTACTCACGGCTTGCTGCGGACACCAGGTCTACCCAGCCATGAAACGGGCAACAGGTCTACTCACGGCTTGCTGCGGACACCAGGTCTACCCAGCCATGAAACGGGCAACAGGTCTACCAAGCTGCGGACAACAGGTCTACCCAGGGCATGCTGCGGACAACAGGTCTACCCAGCCATGAAACGGGCAACAGGTCTACTCACGGCTTGCTGCGGACACCAGGTCTACCCAGCCATGAAACGGGCAACAGGTCTACCAAGCTGCGGACACCAGGTCTACCCAGGGCATGCTGCGGACACCAGGTCTACCCACGGCTTGCTGCGGACACCAGGTCTACCCAGCCATGAAACGGGCAACAGGTCTACCAAGCTGCGGACACCAGGTCTACCCAGGGCATGCTGCGGACACCAGGTCTACCCACGGCTTGCTGCGGACAACAGGTCTACCCAGCCATGAAACGGGCAACAGGTCTACCAAGCTGCGGACACCAGGTCTACCCAGGGCATGCTGCGGACAACAGGTCTACCCAGCCATGAAACGGGCAACAGGTCTACTCACGGCTTGCTGCGGACAACAGGTCTACCAAGCCATGAAACGGGCAACAGGTCTACCAAGCTGCGGACACCAGGTCTACCCAGGGCATGCTGCGGACACCAGGTCTACCCACTCAATGCTGCGGACAACAGGTCTACCCAGGCATGAATCGGGCAACAGGTCTACCAAGCTCCGGACACCAGGTCTACCCACGGCTTGCTGCGGACACCAGGTCTACCCAGCCATGAAACGGGCAACAGGTCTACCAAGCTGCGGACACCAGGTCTACCCAGGGCATGCTGCGGACACCAGGTCTACCCAGCCATGAAACGGGCAACAGGTCTACCAAGCTGCGGACACCAGGTCTACCCAGGGCATGCTGCGGACACCAGGTCTACCCAGGGCATGCTGCGGACAACAGGTCTACCCAGGCATGAATCGGGCAACAGGTCTACCAAGCTCCGGACACCAGGTCTACCCACGGCTTGCTGCGGACACCAGGTCTACCCAGCCATGAAACGGGCAACAGGTCTACCAAGCTGCGGACACCAGGTCTACCCAGGGCATGCTGCGGACACCAGGTCTACCCAGCCATGAAACGGGCAACAGGTCTACTCACGGCTTGCTGCGGACACCAGGTCTACCCAGCCATGAAACGGGCAACAGGTCTACCAAGCTGCGGACACCAGGTCTACCCAGGGCATGCTGCGGACACCAGGTCTACCCAGCCATGAAACGGGCAACAGGTCTACTCACGGCTTGCTGCGGACACCAGGTCTACCCAGCCATGAAACGGGCAACAGGTCTACCAAGCTGCGGACACCAGGTCTACCCAGGGCATGCTGCGGACACCAGGTCTACCCAGGGCATGCTGCGGACAACAGGTCTACCCAGGCATGAATCGGGCAACAGGTCTACCAAGCTGCGGACACCAGGTCTACCCAGGGCATGCTGCGGACACCAGGTCTACCCAGCCATGAAACGGGCAACAGGTCTACCAAGCTGCGGACACCAGGTCTACCCAGGGCATGCTGCGGACACCAGGTCTACCCAGCCATGAAACGGGCAACAGGTCTACTCACGGCTTGCTGCGGACACCAGGTCTACCCAGCCATGAAACGGGCAACAGGTCTACCAAGCTGCGGACACCAGGTCTACCCAGGGCATGCTGCGGACACCAGGTCTACCCAGCCATGAAACGGGCAACAGGTCTACTCACGTCTTGCTGCGGACACCAGGTCTACCCAGCCATGAAACGGGCAACAGGTCTACCAAGCTGCGGACACCAGGTCTACTCACGGCTTGCTGCGGACACCAGGTCTACCCAGCCATGAAACGGGCAACAGGTCTACTCACGGCTTGCTGCGGACACCAGGTCTACCCAGCCATGAAACGGGCAACAGGTCTACCAAGCTGCGGACAACAGGTCTACCCAGGGCATGCTGCGGACAACAGGTCTACCCAGCCATGAAACGGGCAACAGGTCTACTCACGGCTTGCTGCGGACACCAGGTCTACCCAGCCATGAAACGGGCAACAGGTCTACCAAGCTGCGGACACCAGGTCTACCCAGGGCATGCTGCGGACACCAGGTCTACCCACGGCTTGCTGCGGACACCAGGTCTACCCAGCCATGAAACGGGCAACAGGTCTACCAAGCTGCGGACACCAGGTCTACCCAGGGCATGCTGCGGACACCAGGTCTACCCACGGCTTGCTGCGGACAACAAGTCTACCCAGCCATGAAACGGGCAACAGGTCTACCAAGCTGCGGACACCAGGTCTACCCAGGGCATGCTGCGGACAACAGGTCTACCCAGCCATGAAACGGGCAACAGGTCTACTCACGGCTTGCTGCGGACACCAGGTCTACCCAGCCATGAAACGGGCAACAGGTCTACCAAGCTGCGGACACCAGGTCTACCCAGGGCATGCTGCGGACACCAGGTCTACCAACTCAATGCTGCGGACAACAGGTCTACCCAGCCATGAATCGGGCAACAGGTCTACCAAGCTGCGGACACCAGGTCTACCCACGGCTTGCTGCGGACACCAGGTCTACCCAGCCATGAAACGGGCAACAGGTCTACCAAGCTGCGGACACCAGGTCTACCCAGGGCATGCTGCGGACACCAGGTCTACCCAGCCATGAAACGGGCAACAGGTCTACTCACGGCTTGCTGCGGACAACAGGTCTACCCAGCCATGAAACGGGCAACAGGTCTACCAAGCTGCGGACACCAGGTCTACCCAGGGCATGCTGCGGACACCAGGTCTACCCACGGCTTGCTGCGGACAACAGGTCTACCCAGGCATGAATCGGGCAACAGGTCTACCAAGCTGCGGACACCAGGTCTACCCAGGGCATGCTGCGGACACCAGGTCTACCCACGGCTTGCTGCGGACAACAGGTCTACCCAGCCATGAATCGGGCAACAGGTCTACCAAGCTCCGGACACCAGGTCTACCCACGGCTTGCTGCGGACACCAGGTCTACCCAGCCATGAAACGGGCAACAGGTCTACCAAGCTGCGGACACCAGGTCTACCCAGCCATGAAACGGGCAACAGGTCTACCAACTCAATGCTGCGGACAACAGGTCTACCCAGCCATGAAACGGGCAACAGGTCTACCAAGCTGCGGACACCAGGTCTACCCACGGCTTGCTGCGGACACCAGGTCTACCCAGCCATGAAACGGGCAACAGGTCTACCAAGCTGCGGACACCAGGTCTACCCAGGGCATGCTGCGTACAACAGGTCTACCCAGCCATGAAAC
This sequence comes from Sturnus vulgaris, assembly GCF_052056855.1. NCBI lineage: Eukaryota > Metazoa > Chordata > Aves > Passeriformes > Sturnidae > Sturnus > Sturnus vulgaris. The sequence continues at coordinate 277,109 of NW_028276073.1, read as the reverse complement.
GGGCAACAGGTCTACTCACGGCTTGCTGCGGACAACAGGTCTACCCAGCCATGAAACGGGCAACAGGTCTACCAAGCTGCGGACAACAGGTCTACCCAGGGCATGCTGCGGACACCAGGTCTACCCAGCCATGAAACGGGCAACAGGTCTACTCACGGCTTGCTGCGGACACCAGGTCTACCCAGCCATGAATCGGGCAACAGGTCTACCAAGCTGCGGACAACAGGTCTACCCAGCCATGAAACGGGCAACAGGTCTACCATCTCAATGCTGCGGACACCAGGTCTACCCAGCCATGAAACGGGCAACAGGTCTACCAAGCTGCGGACACCAGGTCTACCCAGGGTATGTAGCGGACACCAGGTCTACCAACTCAATGCTGCGGACAACAGGTCTACCCAGCCATGAAACGGGCAACAGGTCTACCAAGCTGCGGACACCAGGTCTACCCACGGCTTGCTGCGGACACCAGGTCTACCCAGCCATGAAACGGGCAGCAGGTCTACCCACGGCTTGCTGCGGACACCAGGTCTACCCAGCCATGAAACGGGCAACAGGTCTACCAAGCTGCGGACACCAGGTCTACCCAGGGCATGCTGCGGACAACAGGTCTACCCAGCCATGAAACGGGCAACAGGTCTACTCACGGCTTGCTGCGGACACCAGGTCTACCCAGCCATGAAACGGGCAACAGGTCTACCAAGCTGCGGACACCAGGTCTACCCAGGGCATGCTGCGGACACCAGGTCTACCCAGCCATGAAACGGGCAACAGGTCTACTCACGGCTTGCTGCGGACACCAGGTCTACCCAGCCATGAAACGGGCAACAGGTCTACCAAGCTGCGGACACCAGGTCTACCCAGCTATGAAACGGGCAACAGGTCTACCAAGCTGCGGACACCAGGTCTACCCAGGGCATGCTGCGGACACCAGGTCTACCAACTCAATGCTGCGGACAACAGGTCTACCCAGCCATGAATCGGGCAACAGGTCTACCAAGCTGCGGACACCAGGTCTACCCACGGCTTGCTGCGGACAACAGGTCTACCCAGCCATGAAACGGGCAACAGGTCTACCAAGCTGCGGACACCAGGTCTACCCAGGGCATGCTGCGGACACCAGGTCTACCCAGCCATGAAACGGGCAACAGGTCTACCAAGCTGCGGACACCAGGTCTACCCAGGGCATGCTGCGGACACCAGGTCTACCAACTCAATGCTGCGGACAACAGGTCTACCCAGCCATGAAACGGGCAACAGGTCTACCAAGCTGCGGACACCAGGTCTACCCAGGGCATGCTGCGGACACCAGGTCTACCAACTCAATGCTGCGGACACCAGGTCTACCCAGCCATGAATCGGGCAACAGGTCTACCAAGCTGCGGACACCAGGTCTACCCAGGGCATGCTGCGGACACCAGGTCTACCCAGCCATGAAACGGGCAACAGGTCTACTCACGGCTTGCTGCGGACAACAGGTCTACCCAGCCATGAAACGGGCAACAGGTCTACCAAGCTGCGGACACCAGGTCTACCCAGGGCATGCTGCGGACACCAGGTCTACCCACTCAATGCTGCGGACAACAGGTCTACCCAGGCATGAATCGGGCAACAGGTCTACCAAGCTGCGGACACCAGGTCTACCCAGGGCATGCTGCGGACACCAGGTCTACCCACGGCTTGCTGCGGACAACAGGTCTACCCAGGCATGAATCGGGCAACAGGTCTACCAAGCTCCGGACACCAGGTCTACCCACGGCTTGCTGCGGACACCAGGTCTACCCAGCCATGAAACGGGCAACAGGTCTACCAAGCTGCGGACACCAGGTCTACCCAGCCATGAAACGGGCAACAGGTCTACCAACTCAATGCTGCGGACAACAGGTCTACCCAGCCATGAAACGGGCAACAGGTCTACCAAGCTGCGGACACCAGGTCTACCCACGGCTTGCTGCGGACACCAGGTCTACCCAGCCATGAAACGGGCAACAGGTCTACCAAGCTGCGGACACCAGGTCTACCCAGGGCATGCTGCGGACAACAGGTCTACCCAGCCATGAAACGGGCAACAGGTCTACTCACGGCTTGCTGCGGACACCAGGTCTACCCAGCCATGAAACGGGCAACAGGTCTACCAAGCTGCGGACAACAGGTCTACCCAGGGCATGCTGCGGACACCAGGTCTACCCAGCCATGAAACGGGCAACAGGTCTACTCACGGCTTGCTGCGGACACCAGGTCTACCCAGCCATGAATCGGGCAACAGGTCTACCAAGCTGCGGACAACAGGTCTACCCAGCCATGAAACGGGCAACAGGTCTACCATCTCAATGCTGCGGACACCAGGTCTACCCAGCCATGAAACGGGCAACAGGTCTACCAAGCTGCGGACACCAGGTCTACCCAGGGTATGTAGCGGACACCAGGTCTACCAACTCAATGCTGCGGACAACAGGTCTACCCAGCCATGAAACGGGCAACAGGTCTACCAAGCTGCGGACACCAGGTCTACCCACGGCTTGCTGCGGACACCAGGTCTACCCAGCCATGAAACGGGCAGCAGGTCTACCCACGGCTTGCTGCGGACACCAGGTCTACCCAGCCATGAAACGGGCAACAGGTCTACCAAGCTGCGGACACCAGGTCTACCCAGGGCATGCTGCGGACAACAGGTCTACCCAGCCATGAAACGGGCAACAGGTCTACTCACGGCTTGCTGCGGACAACAGGTCTACCCAGCCATGAAACGGGCAACAGGTCTACCAAGCTGCGGACACCAGGTCTACCCAGGGCATGCTGCGGACACCAGGTCTACCCAGCCATGAAACGGGCAACAGGTCTACTCACGGCTTGCTGCGGACACCAGGTCTACCCAGCCATGAAACGGGCAACAGGTCTACCAAGCTGCGGACACCAGGTCTACCCAGCTATGAAACGGGCAACAGGTCTACCAAGCTGCGGACACCAGGTCTACCCAGGGCATGCTGCGGACACCAGGTCTACCCACTCAATGCTGCGGACAACAGGTCTACCCAGGCATGAATCGGGCAACAGGTCTACCAAGCTCCGGACACCAGGTCTACCCACGGCTTGCTGCGGACACCAGGTCTACCCAGCCATGAAACGGGCAACAGGTCTACCAAGCTGCGGACACCAGGTCTACCCAGGTCATGCTGCGGACACCAGGTCTACCCAGCCATGAAACGGGCAACAGGTCTACTCACGGCTTGCTGCGGACACCAGGTCTACCCAGCCATGAAACGGGCAACAGGTCTACCAAGCTGCGGACACCAGGTCTACCCAGGGCATGCTGCGGACACCAGGTCTACCAACTCAATGCTGCGGACAACAGGTCTACCCAGCCATGAAACGGGCAACAGGTCTACCAAGCTGCGGACACCAGGTCTACCCAGGGCATGCTGCGGACACCAGGTCTACCAACTCAATGCTGCGGACAACAGGTCTACCCAGCCATGAATCGGGCAACAGGTCTACCAAGCTGCGGACACCAGGTCTACCCACGGCTTGCTGCGGACACCAGGTCTACCCAGCCATGAAACGGGCAACAGGTCTACCAAGCTGCGGACACCAGGTCTACCCAGGGCATGCTGCGGACACCAGGTCTACCCACGGCTTGCTGCGGACAACAGGTCTACCCACGGCTTGCTGCGGACAACAGGTCTACCCACTCCAAGCTGCGGACACCAGGTCTAACTACTCCATTACGCGGACAACAGGTCTACCCACTCCATGCGGCGGACAACATGTCTACCCGCTCCATGCTGCGGACACCAGGTCTGCCCACGCCGTGATGCGGACCACAGGTCTACCTTCGCCATGCTGCACGCAGCCCGGGTCGCACCGGAGCTAGGTAGACCCGGTCGCCGCGGCCGTCGCAGCGCCCTCGCCCTCGACGGCGGACCCACGCCGCCGGTCCCGGAGGCGGGTAGACCTGGTCGCCGCGGCCACGGCGGCCGCCCATCCCGGAGCCCAGTAGACCTGGCCGCCGCGGGACCGGCCAAGTTTCCCGGAGTCGTGTAGACCTGGTCGTCGCGGCCACGGCCGCCGCCGCTGCGCCTTCGCCGGCGACGGCGGTCCCACGCCACCGGCCCCGGAGCCGCGTCGACCTGGCCGCCGCGGGACGGGCCACGTTTCGCGGATCCGGGTAGACGAGGCATCCTTGTACCATCTCGGAGCCGGGGAAACCCCACAGCCTCTTAACGCTCCGGAGCCCAAGTGCTCCAGCAGCCTTGCCCCGCCCGGCAGAATCGATTTCAAGACCAAGACATATTTTCGACAACATTTTATTTCATCATTTCATTTCATTTCTTTTCATTTCATTTTATTATTTTATTTTATTTCGTTTTGTTTTGTTTTGTTTTGTTTTGTTTTGATTTGATTTGATTTGTTTCATTTCCTCTTTGCCTTTTTTGAATGATTGCCTCTTCTATTTACTCGGAAAGAAAATCTTTTCCGGAAAACAAAACTCTTGCCAAATCTTATTTGTGATCCCTTTGGGCCCACAGCCGAGCTGACGGAGGGCCTGTGCCCGGTTCTCGCCCTGCTGACACACTGACCCCCCCAAACGGCGTCCTCCCTACCCCACGCCTCCTCCCCCGTCCCCCAGAGACCCTACCTACAGAGCCCCCCCCCCCCCACAAAACAGAACCTCACGGGCCGCAGCACAGCCAGGGGAAGCACGTACGTGCAGCGAAACTCGGCCCAAAGCCGCCGCGCCCTGGCACAACTCGCCCTGCCCCTTCCCGCCCCACGGAGGCGGCTGCATCGAGGCGACCGGCGCCGCCGTCGGCAAGCGGGTGGCCGCTTTCGGGCCGGTTCTTCCGCGGAAGGTCTGCAGAGCTCTTGGGGCCTCGGCGCGGGTTTGGGGGGCCGTGAGGGCTCGCTGTCGAGGCGCCCGGGGCCGGCACGAAGCCGCCTGCCCTCTCCCTGTCCCTGCCCCGTCTTCCGCAGCCACCCATTAACGCTGGGGGCGAGCCCGCCCTCCGCCATCAACCTCCCATGCAGCGCTTTCAGACTTTCCCCGCCCCTGCCCATTGTCGGCTGGGGGCGCCCTGCCCCCCGCCGTCAGCCTCCCTGGCAGCGCTTTCAGACTCTCTCGGGCCCCTGCCCATTGTCGGCTGGGGGCGCCCCGCCCCCCGCCCTCAGCCTCCCTGGCAGCGCTTTCAGACTGCCTCGGGCCCTGCCCATTGTCGGTTGGGGGCGCCCCGCCCCCCGCCCTCAGCCTCCCTGGCAGCGCTTTCAGACGGTCTCGTGCCCTGCCCATTGTCGGTTGGGGGCGACCCCGCCCTCCGCCATCAGCCTCCCTGGCAGCGCTTTCAGACTGCCTCGGGCCCTGCCCATTGTCGGTTGGGGGCGACCCCGCCCTCCGCCATCAGCCTCCCTGGCAGCACTTTCAGCCTCTTCCTGCCCCCGCCCACGGTCCCACCGGGCAGTTTACACGGCGGCGGCGGGAGGCTGATGCCGAGGTCGGCAGGCGGAGAGCCTGGTGCACAAGCAGGGATGGCGGCGGGATGATTGGCGCCGTCTGTCCCTGGTCAAAGAAGCTCTCTGTTCAGCTTTCTCGGAGCCTTTTGCTTTGGTGGCGTTCCTTCCTCCTCCGCCCCGGCGCCGCTCAAGCCTGCGGCAGGGCGGCAGCGCGGCGGGTGGGCGGCCGGGGGGAGGGGGGAGGGGGGGGGGAGGGAGGGAGCGCGCGAGCGAGCGAGCGAGCGAGCGCGCTGCAGAAATGAAGCCCGGAGCAGGGCCGCGGTCCATTCGAGCACGGGGAGGGGGCGCGACAACGCTGCCTGCTCCTGTCGGGGAGCGCTTGGGGAAGTGGGGTGCCGGCACCATGACGGCGGAGCGGACAGGGGCCGCGGCTGGGGAAGAGGCCGGCGGAGCTCGCCAGTGGATGCTGGCGCACGGAGCCGGCAGGGACACCTGGGCACGGCTGGGACCGAAAGTCGCCCGCCTTCACGCCCCGCCTTTCGCCGGGGGGAAGAAGACGCGAGAGCAGGGCTGCCTGCTGGGCTGCCAGTGCCCGCGGTCATGCCGGACGTGCAGGCCGACCGCCGAAGGCGTGCTCGCCGCTGCAGAGACGACAAGGGGGCCGCGCGTCCGATGGAAGAGACGGGGCGCCATCGCGCGGCGGCCGGGCTGCAAGGCCGGCCGACGGTAACAGGACTACCACGCCGCGGGCGGCCAGAGACAAAGACCGGCCGAGGGCAACAGGTCTACCCAGCATTATGCCGGCCGGTACCAGGGCCGGCCGAGGGCAACAGGTCTACCCAGCATTAGGCCAGCCGGAAAGACGGCCGGCAGAGGGCAACAGGTCTACCCAGCATTCGGCCGTCAGGTAACACTGCCGGCCGAGGGCAACAGGTCTACCCAGCATTCGGCTGGCCGGTAACACGGCGGGCCGAGGGCAACAGGTCTACCCAGCATTAGGCCGGCCGGTAACACTGCCGGCCGAGGGCAACAGGTCTACCCAGCATTAGGCCGCCACGTCCAAAGGCCGGCCGAGGGCAACAGGTCTACCCAGCATTAGGCCGCCACGTCCAAAGGCCGGCCGAGGGCAACAGGTCTACCCAGCATTCGGCCGCCACGTCCAAAGGCCGGCCGAGGGCAACAGGTCTACCCAGCATTCGGCCGCCACGTCCAAAGGCCGGCCGAGGGCAACAGGTCTACCCAGCATTCGGCCGCCACGTCCAAAGGCCGGCCGAGGGCAACAGGTCTACCCAGCATTCGGCCGCCACGTCCAAAGGCCGGCCGAGGGCAACAGGTCTACCCAGCATTCGGCCGCCACGTCCAAAGGCCGGCCGAGGGCAACAGGTCTACCCAGCATTCGGCCGTCAGGTACAAAGGCCGGCCGAGGGCAACAGGTCTACCCAGCATTAGGCTGCCACGTACAAAGGCCGGCCGAGGGCAACAGGTCTACCCAGCATTCGGCCGTCAGGTACAAAGGCCGGCCGAGGGCAACAGGTCTACCCAGCATTAGGCCGGCCGGTAACACTGCCGGCCGAGGGCAACAGGTCTACCCAGCATTAGGCCGCCACGTCCAAAGGCCGGCCGAGGGCAACAGGTCTAACCAGCATTAGGCCGGCCGGCAGAGG
>NW_028276073.1:260000-262500 GCF_052056855.1 Sturnus vulgaris | reverse complement strand
AGAGAGAGAAACGCGACGGCGACAGAGAGAGGAGGGGAGGGCTTCGCGGGAAGGAGGAGGGGGTCGCACCCCCGTCCCCGGCGCTCTCGGCCTCGCGCGCGCGCGGCAGCACGGCACGGTACCCCCGCGGTACCCACCCGCAGACAGCCGCCCGCACGGGGGGGAGAGCCCGGGGGCGAGGCCCGCGCCTCGCCTCCCTCTCGGCCCTCTCGCTCTCTCGTCTCTCTCGCACGGCCCACGGCGGCGTCTTCGACGCCGACTCTCGCTCTCCCCGGCCACCGCCACCGCACCGCGGCACGGCCCCGGCAAGGACGAGCTCCGCCCCAGCGGCTCGTTCCGGGAGCGGGGAGCTACGGAGCGCTCCCCGAGTCTGCATTTAGGGGGACGAAGGCCCTGCGCGGCGACGACGACGACGACGTCGACGTCGACCGCGGGCAACGGGCCTGCGAGGCAACCCCAGCCGCGCCGCCGGGGTGGCCCCCCCGGACGGCGATTGATCGTCAAGCGACGCTCAGACAGGCGTAGCCCCGGGAGGAACCCGGGGCCGCAAGTGCGTTCGAAGTGTCGATGATCAATGTGTCCTGCAATTCACATTAATTCTCGCAGCTAGCTGCGTTCTTCATCGACGCACGAGCCGAGTGATCCACCGCTAAGAGTTGTCTGGCTTTCGGGACCGCTCGCGTGAAGCGGCCCCTTTTCTGTTTCTGCAGGGACGCGCGCGCCCCCGCGCGCCCCGCTTCGACCGTACGAGCACACACAAACGGAGGAGGAGGAGGAGAAAGCGCGGGGCAAAAAAGAGAAACCCCGCGCAACGCTCCGAAGGTCGGCCAAAGAAAGGCGGAGGGGCCCGCGCCCCCGACCGCCTCCCCCCGCGAGGGGAGACGCCGCCTCGCGTGCCGTCCTTCGGAGGCGGCCCAGGCGCCCGGGCTCGGCCCGACCTCCGCGCGGAGGGGCTTGTGCGGCAACGCGCCGGACCGCGGGGGGCACGGTGGCCCGCCCGGCCTCTCGATCACGGGACGACTACGCGTTCGCGGGCCGGGGGCGCGACCGCCGGCCCCCGCCGCTCCCGGCTCACTCCCTGGCTTCTCCTTTTCACCGCTCCGCCGACTCGCGGAACGCCGCCGCGCCAAAACGCGGGGGCCGGCTCTCCCGCCAGCGGCCCCTGAACGTCGCCCGAAACGCCACGCGGCGGCGGGACCGTTCCGCCGGCGCAACCCCTGGCGCGGGACCGCTTGCCCGCCGGAAGGCGAACGCCCGGCGGGCCGCGCTCCGCCACCGGCGCCGGAGGCGGGACGCCGCCGAGACCCGAGCCGGCATCGCGGAGCGCCCGAGGTCTGCCGCTCGGCAAAACCCCTCCGCCACCCGCGGCCGCACTCCCGGGACCGCCGCCGCTTCGCACCGCCGAGCTGCCCTTCCGCGAGCACGCGCCCAGCGGGCAGGCGTACGGCGGCTGAGCCGGGGGGCACCGCCCGCTCCCCTCGTTTCCACTCGGGGACCGGACGGGGAAGCGCCCCCGCGGCCGCCCCGCACGCCTCCCCTTTTTTTTGGCCCACACGCGGCCGGGAAGGGCGACGGGGAAGCGGACGGGCGGGGCCCGGGCCGGGACGGCCGCCGGTGAAGGCGGGCGCCTCGCGGCCGACCGTCCCCCCCCCCCGGGGGGGGCGGGGACACTCGCCGAGCGGCGACGCCGCCGCTCGGCACGGGGTCGCCCGCGCCCGCCGGACCTCCGGCGATGGAGGAGCCGGCCGAGCGCTGCGCCCCAACGGGCGGGGACAGCGCTCCGAGTCAGGGGTGGCCGGCGGCCGGCGCCGCCGCGGTGCGGTTCGAGGCGACAAGGCCGTCGAGGCGAGAGGCGCGCGGTCGCGCCTGACGCGGCGCCGCCCGCGAGCCCGCGGCGGCGGCTAAGGAGAAAGAGCGAGAGAGCGCGGCGGGCCCCGGCGGCCGCAACCCCGCAGCTGAGGTAGGTAAGGCAGAGAGCGCGCGCCCTCTGCCGGCGTCGCCCCGCATCGCAGAGGCCAGCGGGGTCGGCCCCCCGCGGCCGATCGCGCGCCGCGGCCTCTCCGCCGAGACCGGGCCGCAGAGAGGGGGGGGCAGGGCGCCCCTTCCCCGGCCCGGCACGGGTGGCCCCCGCGCGCGGGCAAGCGCGGCGGGACGCCGACGACGGCGAGCGCGGCCGGTCGCGACGGACACGCCACCGCAGGGGATCGGCGGGAGTAGCTCCCCACCCCTCGATGGCGCCCCGCGCCGCCACCGCCCGACACCCGCTGCCGCCGCCGCCACCGCCGCCGCCGCCGCGGCGGGGCCGTGCCGGGCCGCCCGAGTCTTTAAACCTCCGCCCGGCTCGGCGGCCCTTTCGGCCCCCAACAGGCGTTTGACGACGCCGAGGGAAACCGGCAGGAGACCGCCGAGGCGCGAAGCGCTAGGTACCTGGCCCTGGGGTGAGGGAAACGACCTGCATGGCCCCGCCGGGGTGCCTCCCCCGCTGCCACCCTCGGGGGAG